>NC_056730.1:173548490-173569332 GCF_019279795.1 Protopterus annectens | reverse complement strand
CTACACGGGTGCAGTAAGGGGAAATGTCCGTAGGCTGAGCCCTGCAAGCGGACACGCTCCCAGAAGTGTCAAAGTGCCCAAAGTACACACCCACAACAGAGTCCACGGAAATGTGAATAAACACAACACAACACATGCCCCTACAGACTATTAAACATAAAAGAAATATAAATGTACATGTCATATTTTTTTTAAATTGTAAAGATGTTTAACCGTGAGTGCGCTTTCTTGGCGTGCCGTAGCACTACAGTTAGCAGGCACTGCGAAAGCATATAAGACTGACATATGCAACATAATCCAGGAAGCAATAGCGGCGGTAGAGATGCCGTGCAGAGCAGGCATTCATGGTTCGAGCCCCACAACACAATTTTTTTTCTCAAAATAAGCATGAAACAAGTCTCTGACAATATATGTACACATAAAACCAGAATATATGTAAAATGCAATGGAATAGCCTATTTATATTGAATAAATGTGAGCTAAGAAATGAATATAAACTGCCAGATATGCCCATAGCTGAGCTACAGTTCAACAGAGTGAGGTTATGTGCCCGTAGATAAGCATAGGTTTAACTGGTGCAAAATGAGTGCCTGTAGCCGAGCAGTGGTTTACCACGCTAAATATATGTGCCCCTAATTGCGCTAAGCGGCATATGGGGCAATAGCCAAATCAGTGTTAAACCAGCGTACCCGTTTGCGCGAGCTGCGCACGCAAACAAGCTAACCGACGGCAACGGTAGCAAGCCGTATCAAAATGCCTTTACACAGACACCCCTCAACATGTCTAGACAGTCATGAAAAATAAAAAGCAGTGGCCAGGTTCGAACCCAGGATACTATACACCATAGTCAAGGTACAGAACCACTAAGCCATGACAGCAGTTCCTAGAAATGCAAAAATAGCTCATAGATAGGAATGAATACAAACTACAGCATGACAATGCTGGTTTACTGTAGTTCATACAATTCCTAACTGGCCAATCACAGATATGGGGGAAAACGGACTATATAAGCCCCATAGGCGGAATACACAGCATAAACGATTGTAGAACAGACCTGCAGTTAGAATGTCAGGTGTAGGTGAGGGTAGTCGCTTCGAGCACAGAGGTGGGGTGATGAGGAGTCCAGGTACATGGCCTGGCTCCTAGTCCACAACCATGAGGCCCAACTCAGGCACGGCCAGGTCCTTTGGGAGCATACAGGCTGAGGCGTGGGACCAGTTGGCTCATGAACTCACCAGTGCCACAGGAATTCCTAGGACAGGTGAGCAGGTCCGTCACCACCATGCGGACCTGAAGAGACGTAAGCAGGACCAACTGAACCGTTGGATCCAGGAGGCCCGGCAATCACCCCCACCACTGAGTAAGTATAAATTAATTATGTTTGTAGAAAGTTAAACTACCTGAAATCATGGAGATGTGTATTCCAATATTACTTCATTTATATTACAGCTGCAGGTGTCCGTTCTGCGAACCGCAGAGCCTATGCTGATAGGCTGGTGCGGTTGCCACCAGGCAGGTCAGTAATCCACTACTAGTAACTGTAAAGATATATAAATGTATGACAGTTAGCATAAGAGTGCAGTGTAGCCAGGAAGGAATTAAATCTGCAACTCAGAGTGTGAAAGTGTATGCAAGTATTGCCTGATTACAACAGTTCCCAGCCTGTAAGTTGAAACTAATCATGAGACTGTCCAACACATATTTTTAAATAAAACTGCCCTGCCTGTAAGAAAATAGTACACAAACCTGCAGCAGCAGTAAAGTATAGCTGCAGAAGAGGATGAATTCACCTGTGTGAGATATATTCCTGTGGAAATACTGAAACATGACAGAAGTGAGAGTGCTGGAAAGAACTGTAATAATTTCTGTTAAAACATGTCAATAAAGCCTAGAAGTACCAGTCTGAATAGTAACATGAAAGCAAGTGAGAGAGTGTGAGAAAGTGTCAGGAATACAGCACTACAGTAGTAATAACCCCTGAATAAACTATACTGCAGTCAGGACATAATTAAATGCATGTGAGACCCAAAACCAAACAGAAACATCTGTTCAAAGTGTTGCTGCATGTGGAATGTGTACACCAAAATCTGGATATGTTGCTCCCAGTCTGAAATATGCAGATAGGATGACTGTCTGATATACCAAACATCCCACACCTATCTACAGTTATAGAAGGGCAGTGCAGCAGGGTATATCTGCACAAACCGAGTATAGATGATGGCATGAACAGCAATAAAATGCTAGAGTTATATTTTGCGAAAGTATTATTAACGGTATCTGCAAGGAGTTAAGTAAAAGTTAACGCGCAGGACACTGTAGTCAGAACAGTAATTATGTATATAACTACTTAGCTATTTAAAATGCTGGCATATGTAGTTGTATTGAAGTGTTAATAATATATCTGTTTTACCACCCTCTAACCATCTATAATCCAATTTCCAGGAAATCCATTCATAATGCAATCCCACAATTACCAACTTCCTGGACATCCTATCACTGCATTTAGGTCATATATATTTGCATATCTGTTGATGCATCAGCCCGTTCGCACATCCACACCCTGATGGCTGGGTTGCATCAATCAACCTGCATGTTGTTGGGACTCATGTATTACTGTTCAAATTAGCCAAAACATATATACATGCTATTCAATGGTAGCGAATAACTGGGTGTGTAGTTAGTATTAGGAATACTAATGCATGCTGTTACAACTAACTGTGAATGGTATTTATATGTCACTAACCCAAACTGTCATGACATAATGCAAAACATAGAACGACAGGGAAGGCGGGTTCCGGCGGACCCACCTCTCCCACCTCAGCTGGCGAGTGCACCTGGCACTAGTGCCGAGTCCGGACCCTCCTCCGGTGGCCCTGTGCCACCTGCAGGTGGAAGCGCTGCAGGGGACGGGGCTCGCCCCCCCTCTGCAAGTGTGGCCGGAGGAGATCCACCACTCACCCTCCGTAGCGTCCGGACTGTGGTGCGTAGGGAGATTCGGGACTCTGTCCTTGAGCCCCTCCCCAGCTCGAGGCAGGTGGGCAACCGGGCTTGCCCTGCCCCCACACAGCCCCCAGCACAGCCCCATCCTGGGCAGTGAAGGAACAGTGGCAACTGCCTATGGGTGGGGATATCAGTTCCACTGTTGCCATCTGTGGGCTCATGGGCTCTGGACATCCCAACCTCCATCCCCGTCAATTGTGTAACCCCCCCCACACGTGTCATACACCGCCCCTGTATGCGTCTTGTTTGTCTTGTCTGTTTACCTACCCAACCTACCTCCCCAGCTGTATCGAATTCCTCCACCTGAAATACCACTCTTACCTAAAAAAAAAAAAAAAGGGCACTCTGTACCCACAAAAAAAATTACGCCCTATGCATAGCTGCCCATTTCGCACACATGTCTACTGGACATGGAACCCATCAATTACAATTGGCTGTACAAAAAGGTATTATTGTTGTCCTGACACCTCTCTCAGGGGTGGAAGGTTTCAAATGTCACACCAAATTACATACATATGCACAGCTGTTGCTGTTGAAGAAATGGGCAGCTATGGGCCTTACCTACATCCCTCCTGCACATCCCAAGCTTGTTTCCCTACTGTCTTACCCTCTTTGTGACCCCTTTTCACCACTTTCCTGTCTCCCCATTTTTTTCTTTCAAAGAAAATAGGGGGGTGTGCAGAGTAAGCAAGTTTAAGCGGTTGTATGCGGGGTGTGCTGAGCTAACCGGCGCAGTGAGCTCGCAAACCCGCTAACCCGGGTTTCAACTGCTTAAAAGTGCCTTAGTCACTTTGATTGACAGGTCCTGTACTCAGTTCAAAAGAAAATAAAATCCCACTGTGAGTCCCAACCCAGGACCTTGGAACATAGTCTGCATGACTTACCACTAAGCCATGACTCTTATATAGAAACATTTTGCTAAAATAAATATATCATTTAAAGTAGGAATGAATGTAAAGGGAATATAGATGTGTAGTACACAAAGCATGACATTTAGAATCACAAACAAAACTGGTGGATTTCCATAATAGTAGTGTGTGAACAGAAACAGCCATGCTAGTTGGAAGCTAGTAGGTAATAATGTCACCATAGCACCTTGCAAGACACACACATACTCACAGCAGGATAAGCACTGCCCATACCCCACAACCTCTTACAGGAACACATCCGGACCAAGTAATAAAATATGTGGAGCAAAGGCCCAAAACCAGGGACACATTACAAATAAAGTTACAACAAATGCAGACAGTTCAGAAAGTAACAGGGTCTACACCTTGTGGGATGTTTGGAAGGGTATGCAGTCTGGAAAATTGAATGTTTGTCACCATATTCTGACTTGAGCCCAGACTGACTTGCCAGATAAAGGTGTGCATGAGATATGACCAAAATTATGAGGCAGAAATGTGGACAGCCTGCAAATATCTGTACACATGACGGGTCCAACACCACCATATTTGAATAGTTAAGAACCTAGACATAGCAACAGTGAATGTCTTACAGGGATGCCCCACAGACCCCATGTGAAATGTACAAACAGTAGGCAGAAAGGTGTAACACATGCAATGGTAACTATGGAGTCCTGAAAGTCTTCACCACTCGCATGGCAGAAATGTGTAGTAATACCTATGCTCATGCTAACCCACAGTCACAACTGCAGCATACCAGACATATTAATGGGTGCACCCCACTGATATGTACCATTCCATGAGGCACATAACTGGTGAACCTGAAAGCCTCTGGGGCCTGCTCAGCAGCATACCCACATATCTAATAGATGTCAAGGCCCACACCATGGCCAGACCACACTGCATGCTGTAACACCCTAGCAGATATAGCAAGCTTTCCCAAAGGGGTGTGAATGTACATGGAAATAGGAAAGCTACAGCAGCACACTACAGTCAAGACACCTAGCAGGAAACCCAGTATGACAGTAAAGGGCAACTATTGAAGCCTTAGCAACAGAGTGCAAGCAAAGGTGAAAGGAAAGCACACACACCCCACACATCAACAATAGTAGTAGTTGTTAGTGTACATACACAGTCAGTACAGGAAACTGGAGAAATGAATGGAGGAATGTTAACCCACAACCCACCGAGTAAAATTAGAGATACCAACCTTTACACTCACAGAATGTTGTCCACAGCATAACAGCATGGTCCCTGCCATTAACATCTGAAAGGGCTACGCCTATCTCACACACCTTTTATAGCACGTTCTGAAATCACAGTGAGAACTGCAATCAGTACACAACTGGCTGCATGCAATTAGCAAATGCTGGCTAACAATTGGTGCAGAGGCCATCACATGGGCATATGCAGATACCTACAAAAGTATGCTGTATTCCATGTCCACATGCAAAAATTCATTGCACCCGAGAGAGAGAGACAAAAGACAGAGAGACAGAGAGGAGAGAGAGAGAGAGAGAGAAACCCCACCCAGAACTAGACTGCAACTAAGCAGACAGACAATTCCCCGCAACAGCTACCTGAAGCTGCAACTGTGAAGTGGAGCAGCAGGACAGAGAGCCAGACAGTAGCAGACACAGCTGTGACAAACACAGGTAATGTAAAGTAATACTATAAAGGGTACATACTGTGAACCCTCCATATGTGTTATTGGTCTGTATCCACATGTATATGGAGATGTGTAATCGGCATGGGACATACAGCACCTATCACTGCCGGCTGCACATACAGTTGTATCTGTCAGCATCTATGTGCACATATAAATTTGTGTTAATTGTAGGTTGTATGCCATGTACAAATTAGATTACACAGCTATGTATGTTTAGCAGTATGTTAGTGTGTGTATACAGTAGGGTAGACATATATGCTGACATAGCTGTCCAACATATGGCTATGTATTTATGTCAACATATGTATGTGTATATATTTATATTATATATATATATATGATATGCATATATGTATACATACATAGAGAGAGAGAGATGTAGGACTACATAGACAGATGCTGATAGAATATTGTACAAACATATCTATGTAATGCACACATCAGAATAGATATATGTAGATACATATACATAGACAGACTGATCTGACCACCTACAGGTATGATTGTATATAAACCTGCAACACAGCCTGCCCCTGTCCCCACACCCCTCCTCTACAGCAGAATATGTACATCAATATATATATATGTGCAAATGTATACAGACATATATGTACATATATATATATATAAAAATTATAATATCTTAATAATATATATATGTATAGAGAGAGGAGAGAGATGTATAAGAGCTGAGTGAGGCACATGTGTACAGATGTATTGCAACAGGTGCCTGGTGACAAAGGCATGGTGAACACCAGTGTCACTCCGGAGTACCATACCACAGTCCAGATCACCTACACCAGTAACCACCATTAAAAGGTGTCCCACCACTGCATGTGTCAGGGGGGGTCAGGGTCAGACATGTGTACAATAGTGGCCCCAATGATAGTCACAGTGGCACACTATCCCTGGAATAGCTGCACATGGTATGTGTCCGACATGGTCAGTCAGGCATGGACATGTAGGTCGGTGTACCCCCACACACGTAATGGATGCCATGGTATGGACCTCACATGACAGCAAAAGATAGGGAGAGGGACAGGGTGACATGTACAACACTGTGACAATGCACCCAAACACATTTCCAATGCACAGTGACTGCAACACCACAGAGTACACATATGCTCCCCCATAGAGGTTACCACCCCCAGATTTACATATGGAGGTCACACCCATGACAGATGTCCAAAAACAGTACCACCCCACCATCCACAACCTAAGCTCTGTGTGTGTCGTGCCACTGCAATAGTGTGCACATGTGAGGAAAGGTTCACTCACAGATAAGACAACCCTGCAAAAACCACACAGTGTTAAAAAGCGACCCCCCATGTGTACATGTCACACATACCCCTGCTGAATGTTAGTCAGATAGGTAATATGCCATATGGTCACCCTGTGTAACTGTGTGGGACAGGTACCATCACACCACATGTGTCACAATGGTCAGGTTAGCAGAACAGTACGCTGCTGTAGCCCAGGGGCATTAGCATATTGTATAGTTTTGTATTACAATGTATGTATTGTGTTGTATTGGTATGGTGAGGTGCCTCCTGCATGGAGTGGAACCACGGGTGCTGTGGTGCATACATCCCTGTAGTCAGGTAGTGTAACATAGCACCTCTATATGTGTGTTTAGCTCCGAGGTTATGTAGCATGCAACTGGGGATACCACAGGTCCCTCCATGTCGGGATTCTGCTGCTGGGTGTCTCTCACCTGGAATCTGTGATGACAGGTTAGGGTCAGCAGGGATAACCATGCCTTAATACAGGGGAGGGGACACCTGCACTGACCCCGTCGCCACAATGTCATCTAGCTGTGGTGTGTGAAATATTTTTGTGTACTACCATGGGCATAGGGGTGGCTCCTGACCAGGTTGCTAAAAATCTGGCCTCCTGGTTTACGCTTGACGTCCCACTCAACATTGCCCATGTAGTCAGTGTGATGGGAAATAGATCCTTACCAGTGCTGCTCAGACATACCCTCCCTTCAGAGATATGCTCTGTCTTGCAGTAGCTTCCATCAACTGTAATACAATCGTTATGGCTGGGGTCCACCACAGGATGCTGTCCCTTTGTGGACAGTGTCTGGCCATATATGGGTTTGCATGATCCATGCGGTCTTGGAGATGTCTGTAGAAAGCAATTGTGTAGGGGTCAGCATTGTGGGTTGTCTCTGACACTGGCTCAGTGGGCTGAAGGATACCATATCACTGTTACAAAGTGTAATTTGTATCTGTAATGTTGTGCACTGTAGCCATCTGTGCTGGTGGTGGAGGTGGGATATGTATATCCAGGGCAAGCAGGGGTGGTCAGCCCACAGTATGATGGCCATACAGTACCTAGACACAAACCCCCAGAGTGAGGAGGTGCCACCTGAATGGTGTTCTGACTGCTGGTGTTCAGTAGTATGTCGTAGAGCTGGCAGGTACTCAGTTGCTGGCGAGCACTGATACCTGGCCATCTACATGTGTATCCACCAATAGACAGACAGATGCTACATATGTGGATATGTGTATCATGACAGTCAAGTAGCATGTGTAGTATGTGTGCCAAGGTCTGCCAACATAGATTGCTGATACCATGTTATCTTTTTCCCAGGTACATGGCCCACCCAAGACATCCAACCTACTCCGCTGAGGATGAGGAGATACACCAGAGCCTTTGGGGGTATGCAAACTTTTTCCCGCACCAGCCAGAATCAGCAGGGAGGGCTGCACTGTGGCAGACCTTGTCCGTCGGGTAAATGAAAAGGCATGCATAATAGGACATATGAGCAGGTCGACATCACTGCAGTGATTTGATAGACATGTCCGTCAGCGTCGTCAGATATCCACAGGCAACAGGTCGCCACAGGTGGTGGGGTGGCTACATCCCCACTCACCAGACGGGAAAAAAAGAAAAAAAAAAAAAAAAAAAAAAAAAAAAAAAAAAAGGGGGGGGGGGGTGGGGGGGGGGGGGGGGGGGGGGGGGGGGGGGGGGGACTATCTGATGTATTCCTCAGTCAGGGCAACCCACAACAAGCCTCATTTGAGGACCCTGGACCGAAAGCAGCCTACCTGCGGTATGTCTATTAATTCCCTGTTTTTTGTAGTAATGATTTTGGGAAATTGGGGTTTTTTCCTTTGGTTTGTGTGTTTATATTATTTTCAATTGTGTGAAATTGTGCATTGGCATGTTGATCACCTGTCATTGCATTGGCAGTGTGCATGTGTCATGTTGCACCTGGACCTGTGCACTTATGTGTGAGTGTCAACACCTGTGTTGTGATGTTTTGGTCCCTGTATGTGTGCATGTGTCCCCTGTTGTGTGCATGTGTTGGGGCTTTTGTGCATGTGCATGTGTGCATTGTGCATGTGTGCGTTGCAGTTGCATGTGTGCATGTGTGCATGTGCATGTGTGCATGTGGGGCATGTGCATGGGGCATTGTGCAGGGGCATGTGGGGCTGGTGCATGTGTGCATGTGCACCTGTGCTGTGCATGTGTGCATGTGTGCATGTGTGCATTGTGCATGTGTGCATGTGGTGTGGCATGTGTGCACCTGTCCCTGTGCATGTGTGCATGTGTGCGTGCAGGTGTGCAGGGTGTGCATGTGCTGTGTGCATGTGGGGCAGTGCACCTGTGTGCATGTGTGCATGTGTGCATTTGTGCATTTTTGGGCTGGTAGTGTAGACATTGTAAACTGTTTTTCCCTTTTTCCCCCACAGGTTCTGTTGCTGCTCTGGTTTTATCTAGCAGGAACCTGAGTCAGGTGCCGTGGGTATTTATGATGACATTGGTGTAATGGCACAGGGGTATGCCAGGGTCCGCCATTGGTCAGCCAATTGACAGTACACAGCGGGAACCCCCCATCCACAGTTACCCTGCCAATACACCTTGTCACCATGTCCCTAGGTGATGGACAGCATACAGTGGGCATTGACCAGGGTAATGTGGTATCTGGGCACATGCTTCCCCCACAGCAGCCATGGGCATGGCCCAGAGATGGTACCACACAGACAGATGTCCAGGGTTCTCATAGTCCAGGGGCCCCCCGCGGGCGTGCCCAGAGGTCTTACAACCTCAGCTATGTTTCGGCTGTCACGGGCACTTTAGGGAAAGGTACACCAGACAGGGTCTGGGGGCCCAGCATGTCGCAAAATGCCCGGGGGTATCGTGACATTGGGGCCCCCATCCGTGATTTCCCCCGGGTTTAGACGGGCGTTGTGGGGACATTTTAAACCCCCCCAAACAATGTCCATGAGCCAGGGTGATGGTGGGGGTTGGCGGCGGGGCCCGTATGCCAGCAACAGCACCCTGGCAGTCGGCATGGTGACAACAGGGGGGGCTGCCCGTGTGCCAGCAGCAGCCCCAGCAATGCTGGGTCTGTGCTGTCATCAGACCGCCCCAGGAGACCACCCTGGCTCTGGCCAGGCCCGACAGGGTCTGTGTCCAGTCAACGAACACCTGCTTCTGATGAAATACCCAGTCTGGGTTGGTACGGATATGGTCCGTAGCACCCCGCAAGGCACAGGGGTCCGTGGCCAGAGACACTGATCTGTATGACCTGGCAGGTACAGTCTGTGGCTGTCCACAAACACCCAGCCATGAGGTGGAACTGTGTGCATCCATACACACATGCAAAAAAACAACACCTAGGGCTACCGCCCGCCCCACTGCATCAACATTTCCCCACCTTCTACTGCTGTCCCTCACCAACACACATACACATACATGTCAATTGGTCACCCTGTGCATATGATGAAACTGTGCCACCTCCTGCAATCTGTAACAACTGTGCAGGTACAGGTTAACATGTTGCTGATGCACAGGGTGACCACATAGATGTGTAGTAATAGTATCATGTTGTTAAAAGTACTGTGTGCTGAATTAATTGTGGGTATATCACAGCATGCCTGATGCAGTATTTGTGTGATTGTCATGTCCTTTTTTACACCCATGGTAAGTACCATAGTGTATCATCTGCACATGTTGGCATACTGGTGGTAATGATGTCAACGAAAGGGTACATACATAGGTAGCCCAGCGGTTGTGTAATGCATGTATTAAGACACAGTGGTGGACATGTAAATCACAAGTGGCATGTTGCCCACACTAGACTCTGCAATGCAGATGTTTTAGGATGTTGATATTTTGCAGAACTACACAACTGGTACAGGACACACAGGAGCCCCAGCACCTGCCCCATCTCATACCATGCTAGACAGCCCCAACACACAAATAACTGTCACAGGAGGAGAGTCCCCAAAATGTCAGGGATACTGTGGTGGCAGGCCAGGGAGCATACATCCTACTAAGTATGGACCACTGAGAAGGTCGGTGTCTGTTATTTGACATGTGTATTACTGCAGGTATGGGCACATGGGTTTCTATCCAGTTATTGTACATCCTGACAGTACATGCTGTTTACTTGTGTGCACTGAGACTGGACCCTAGCCATCTGACCAGTGTATTTCCATGTACATTTTAGGGCCCGCATATTTGCAGTGTTACCTATGGAACTGGTACAGCTTGTTTGTTGTACAATGGACTACATGGAGCCCTGTTACTGTACCCTTTTTTTGCATGCATGTTTGCTTGCAATTACCCTGGAATACCGATCACACCTGCAATGCATAGTTATAGAGCTTCTGTGGACTCCTAGTGCCATCTGCATAGCCTACTATATGTATGGCCATGTCCCACTTGACAGGTTGCCACTGTTTGCCCTGTACACATGTACGTTGCCTGTGACACAGTGCATATGACCTCCTGGCATGTGTCCACGTGAGCAGTCATATATGCTACTGCTAATAGTCACAGGCACTACACCTTCACACCCATCTCCTGTTGAACTACCTGCTTTGCTAGGGACAGCCTGCACCTGGCACCCCTGCCCTATCAGATATTGGCAAAGCCTCTTGCTCCCCCCATAGTGCCTATGTTAGGCAGGGCTCACATGACAAACCCACCTTCATAGGTATCACAAGGGATAAGACACTAAGAGCAATGCTCCCCAACGCCAGATGTCTAAACCTCCAGATGCAGGCACCCAAAACACGCCTTGGCAGGGGAAACATCGATATGCGTGCAGTAACTGATGGCTGGTTCAGGGCTACTGAGAGCACACCAGCACTACCGGGTTAACCGGTTGATTTCTTTGCTACAGTCACCAAGGCCATTGGGGGGGTGGTTCACACAGCCTACCTGGACCGCCCCAACAATCCCCCACTTGGGCATTCTAGGAAGCTCACCACCTTAAATAAAACCCCCTATGCAACTAGATGGATTGCACAGTGGCTCAAGAACAGAACCCACATGGTTAGCACTGCTGCAGCCATGCCAGACCCCCTAATAGTTACGGTTAGTGTCCTACAAGGTTCAGTCCTGGGACCCACTTGTTTGGTAAAATTTATTGGAGGTACAGGCCAACACGGATGAACTGTGGCTGTCCAAATATGCAGATGACTGCAAACTGGACACCATAATCGAACTGACACAAGCATCTTCCAAAGGGCATCATAGCAACAGACTTGTGCCAGAGCCATGGCCGTCTGCTGAACAGTGTGTAAAAGGGGGAAAGTGCATCCTGTAGTCTGTTCACCTAGTTACCAAAAAGGGGCATTGTCCTCACACACACTAACCCCCTCAGCCAAAACACACACTTGCCAATTGCAGGATTCAAACCCCTATCTGACTGTTATGACACGTGAGACGGGCATTAGCAGAGCACGCTATTTGCATTACTGGGGGTTTTCTTCCCCCGCTATACTTATAGAGTGCTGACATCATCAGTGTTTAGAAAGGGAATGGGCATCCTGTAGTGTCTTATCCTATTTGCCAAAGGGACACTTCCTCACACACCCCCCCTCACAAACACACACACTTGCCATTCACAGGAATCAAACCCCTACCTAGCTATGTTATGACACTTGAGACGGCGTTAGCAGAGCGCTATTCGCATTACTGGGAGGTTTCCTTTCTCCTGCTCTACTTATAGGGTGCTGACATCATCGGTGTTTAGAAAGGGATGGGCATCCTGTAGTGTTTTCCCCCTAGTTTCCAAAGGGACATTTCCCTCACACAACCCCCTCAGACAAACACACACATGCCATTCACAGGAATAAAACCCCCTACCTAGCTATGTTATGACACTTGAGACGGAGCATTAGCGCGCATTATTACTGGGAGGTGTCCTTTCTCCTGCTGTACTTATAGGGTGCTGACATCATCGGTGTTTAGAAAGGGAATGTGCATCCTGTAGTGTCTTTTCCTAGCCAAAGGGACTTTTCCCCTCACACAGACTTACACACCCCCCCTCACACACAGACACACACTGAGCACTTGCAGGATTTGAACCCCTACCTAACTATGTAATGACATTGAGCGGGGGGGCTAGGATTACTGGGAAGTTTCATTTCTCCTGTTGTACTTATAGGGTGCTGACATCATCTGTGTTTGGAAAGGGGAATGTGCATCCTGTGGGGAAAAACACCAAGCACACTATGGCTAAGCTGTCATTCCCTAGGGCAAACAGCCTAGTGTTGACCTCTACACCATTATGTTTAATTGTCAAATGCACATTATTTGTTGCTGATAGACTGTTTGCATATCTTTATTGCCATAGCATTCCCTGTTGGTATGAACAACCTCTGCATCTGTGGAAACTGTTTGCATATGGGAGGGATCCACTATAGTCTCTGTAGTCATTTAACTGTGTGCACTGGGCAGACTGCTGTAATGTGGTTGGTTCCTGGCATAACACATAACAATACCAGATATGTGTGCCCCTTTAAACCAAGATTTGGACTAAGTGGGGAGCATCCCAGTTCAGCCTTCCCATGGCATGTTGTCAAAGTGTGTGAGCATGCCCAGTGTGAGCATTCCATATGTTGGACTCTGCAGCCCACCACATTTGTGGATGGTGTGAACTTCACAAACTATCCCCCGTTTGGTTGGTTGTGTGGCATGTTGTGTAGTTACTGTACAACTGCTTTGTGTGTGAACACAACAGGATTATACTGTGCCTGCAGTGTTTGCATGGGATACTTTGCATACAGTTGTCAACATCCTTTCACACTGACCTAACACTGTAGTACTGTATAGTGTACTGGTAGTACTTTGACTGTGGTGGACAGAAACCTGGGCTTTACTGCTATCACTGCTTTACATTTCGATAGTGGGCACAACAGCCTGGTTAGGGCCAGTTTTTACATCTGACCATGTTGCATTCTGTTCAGATATGAACTACTTAACCAGGCTTGTCCAACATTGTTAGTGTATTCCACAACATAGGTGTACATTGCAAACACTAGCGATGTGCCCCAGTCCATGGCTAATGCAGTTGGAGAGTGTGTTTGTCCTTCAACACACATTGGAGTTTGCCATGACATATGTCATGGTTAGTTTTTGCCCCTTTTTGAAAAGGAACCCAAAAAAATTTTCCCCCCCCCAATTCCTATTGAGGAAGATTGATAAGTGACTCTATGGGTAGCCTGTGCTGGGGTTCACTCATGGGTGGGAGTGGCTTCTGTGTTATGGATCCCCAGTACAGCTTGTCCTATGTAAGTCAGTGCTGGGGTTCAGGTCTTCATGTGCATAGCTCACTGCCATTCAGATTGTACTATTTCAGCATTTTTATTGATGCCAGCAACACAGGCAACACATGGCATCTGTGAGGCTGATTGATACTCCTGATGCCGTACTGGTGCCGACTTTACAGTTGATGGAGGTGTCTGGTCAGGTACATCCCACAGGGGCTATTGTAGTCAATTGTACCACTGATGAGGAAACTGCAGAGCCACAATGACCCCCCCTTTTAGATCTGACAGCCTTCATGATTAGGTGGGTATATGGTATGTTTCTGTAAACACTACAGCACATGTTTGTCCAATGCAGGATATCTATCACCCTGTGTCCCCAGGTCTCTCATTACATGTTAACTACATAATGGGTTAACACCTATGTGGTGATTGGTGGGCACTTACTGTATATCCATGGGGGTTGACTATACACATTTCTGCACTTAGCTTGCTGACATGGCTATGGCACCAGTTGTCTGTTTCTATGTGGCCCTTTTGTGGGATGCATGTGTCAGCTGGTGGATCATATGGGTGGGGGTTTGTAGTCCTCTGCAAACATGTTCGGACACAGTCCTTCCATGTTTGCCTGTACCTATGGGTCATATATACCAGACGAGGGAGATACCAGGATAGAGCCTTGTGGGATGCCAGTTATATCTGGTTTGTAGTCTGACATGGCTGAAGCATGTCTGACCATGTCTGTTCTGTCCTTGGTCTGGTTTGCAACCCCTACTGACATGTGGTTTATATTTAAGCTGGTGAGCCTATCTATACTGAACATTTGGGTATTGTATAGAAGCCTTTGAATTAAAAATGTGTGGACCCCATTGCCCTCATCAATGACCTTAATGACTGTTTCAATTGAGTCAACATGGGTTTGGGGCAGGATCTGCACTTGAGGAAGGGTTGGGCCGGGTAGGTCCCCAACATCCTATGTCTGTGGTACATGCTCCTTTCCCTAGCTGTGCAATCTGGGTTTCTTAGGATTCTGGCGCTGTACTGTTCCGTATCCATTCAGGCAACACCTTTGTTGAGAAGAACCACTGTTGTTGTACACTGCTCTTTGGGTACATATTCTGGGGTGGCTGACATTGAGCAGTAGTGTTTTGGCATTCCATTCATCTTGATCCATGTTGCACTAAGCCCAGGCACCATCTCATACCATTGCTGCTGTGTGTTTTGCTTTGGAGATGTTGCTGTTACCTCAGCATCTGCAATGTCAGGGGCCCAGTCTGCTGGGATAGATATTCTGCATTTTGGGGGTTTGCACTGCACCTGTCGGATGTATGTTGGCAATATGTGTGTGTGTTTGTTTTTTGGGAAAATATCTGTGAATTCCCAACATGGCCTACCATCAGTTTTTAAGCCTTGGGATTATCCTTAGTGTCCTGTACAATTTGTATTTTCATAGGTTCATAGGTTCATACTAGGCTATCCACCCTGGGCATTTGTTAGTAGCCAGAGTGGGGGGCTTTTGAGACCCCTTGCTATGTGATATTATGGCCATTATTATTTGTTTTGTGCCTCTGTCTGGACATGACACAGTGAAGTGTAACTCTACAATCATCCATCCACTTGGCAAGATTCCTGTTGAACAGTGTCAGTGGGGGGCTCTGCCTAACTTTGGGGGGATTCTGGTCCAGGGTGTGGAGCCTCTGGATTATGTATCTGTCCCACCGCACATCCTATTTCATTATTTGTTGAGGTTGACATCTCTCACTCCCAGCTCCAATGGTTTTTTTCTGGGGTGGAGCATGTCCATTACTCCTGTGTTGGGCATGGCCTCCCACAACAGGCATGCCCTCTGTTGGGGGTTGTGACTGGATCAGCTGGGGTGTCTACAGCCAGGCAGCATATGACATATATTGTGACACTTTATCCTCTTGGTGAGGTACCTTTGAGGTCTTTCTAACCCGCGGGGGAAGGCCCCGGGTTTTGGGTTTGGGGTGATTGGGATAAAAGGGGGGCAGTGACCTCTGTTGTAGATGTGAATCCTTTCCTGATACAGTGTCACATGTAGACAGTCTTCCTAGCCACATTGGCAATGTGGGTGTCACATAACAGGTTACTGTTCCACTTGTGTCCCTAGGTCCCTGGTTACTCCTTCCATACATAATGGTTTACCACCTATGTGGTAATTTGTGGTACCTTGTTTGGTATTTGGTGGGACATTCATACTGTCCAGTGTCTTCAGGAGGGGTTGGGGTTATTGTGTGGGGAGAGTGGGTCTGTAGCATGCTACAGACTGACAGCAGTCTTGCCGACAGTTAGTTGCACATGGGTGAACTCCACTGCCGTGTGTATTGTCAGTTACCTGGACGTATGGGTGTCTGTGCTGCCTATGGTTACTCACCTCCTTTTATGTTTTCCAGGTTTTGGGGCCATGACACATAAACATGGTATAACCTGGTAGTGCTGGTGTGCTGTCAGGGGGCCTTGCAGCAGGTTTCTGTCACTGCACAGACATCGATTTTCCCCATTCGGGGGATGGCCTCAGCATGCATATTGGGGTTTACACATCTGGCATTGGTCAGCATTTCCCTTATGTTTTTTCCCCACTTATGTTTTCTAGGGTGGTGGGTCAGTCTTTTCAGCCTTGCCTACAAAGGCTTTGGAGGTGGAAAAGGCCTTACCCAAATATTCAGACCCCCAGGGGTAACAGGTGAAAGGCCATCCATGGGCAGCTGCATGGCTTGTCAAGCATGACATCCCAAGCAGACAGACATTGGATCCCCTTGGAATGACACCAGTAAGTGTCCCACTTGCTATGACTGATCTTTCCCTTTTTTCTTCTGTGGCATTATTCTTGGTAAGGGTAGGTTGCTGAAAACGGTGAGTGTAAACCAGCCTGGACTACATAATCAGATAGCTCATCTTGTCTCTTTTCATGTAGTCTAGGGAGGTACATCTCGGGTCATTCACACCAGCATGGACTATGACTGCATCATATTTCTATTTGCTTTGGGGTGTCCTTCATATTTCTGTTATGTGGCATATTGTGGCAGCCTACAGGCAGCTTAGTGGACCCTTTTCCTTGTTCAGTCTGGTGCGGGACAGCAGTGTGTCTGACTATGGAGTCACCTATTACAACTGTATCGGGCATGTTGTTTCTCCTTCTGGCCTGTGACTGTTTGGCACACCAGCTTTGTGTGCTATGTGTTGCATGTGCTATGTTTGGAGGCTGTTTCATTGGGTGTCTGCTTTAGGCCTCTGTTGGTGGGGCTGTGTGTGTAATTTCTGCCTCCGGGAATGTTTTTCTGTGTTTATGTGTTTGGTTTGCAGTTGTGATAGGTCTATGTGGGATGTGTTTGTGGTGTGTGTGGTTACCTTCTCCTCCTGATTTGTTTTGGATGTACTGAGTTGGGGAGCTCTGCCCCCGGTTTGGATGGATGGTTGCATCTCTCACATATATTTGTATTTCTTGGGTGGAGTTGTTGGTTGTCTGTGTACTTGGGGCAGGTGTAACATTGCCTCAGGATTCACAGTTTCCCAACTTGTTGGGGCTGGCCTTAGTGGATTGATGTGTGGACAATTATATTGCCATACTACTGATCAGTGATTACTTCATTGTTATGTTTGCTCTATCATGTAGTAGCTTCCTCATTCTCTTGCAGGGTTTTGGGTTTAAATGGCTGGTGTCCACCATGCCAGATTTAGGCATTGTGTCTTGTTTTAATTTGGGATTGCATAATCCAAGCATTCCTGGCAGTGTTCATGGAATGGCTGTTTTACAGGTTCTGAGGGGTGGCCCATATTTTGCACCTGCACGGGGCCTTTAATGGATTCCACATCAGTTTGGAGGTGTGCAAATAATGTTTTACACATTTTTTCCCACTGTGGTTTTCTGGCCAGGGACTGTGGTCAGGATTTGTATATCCAGTGTGATTACTCTATGGTCTGGTTTACCAGTGAGCAATACACTTCTCATCTTGCCCTCCATACCCATGTTGCTGATTATCACATCCAGTATGCTTACCCCCCTTGTGGGGTGTGCTACGGGTTTCCCCCTTTTTGGGTTTTTGGATTCAATGAACCCTTTTTCCTACACTGTTGCAGCTAGTATAATGCTCCCAGTCTATTTTCTGGGTATTTTCAGTCCCCAATATAATGTGGTTTGGAGGACTTGATATATTCATGTATTCCAGCATAGGCCAGGTGCAGTTCCTGGTGTTGGGCAGTATCTGTAGCAGGCTATACACTGGGGGGAGTTTTAGCCACTGTTACTTGACCCTGGCTAGTCCATGCTGCTTTTTTGTGGTACCAACATGGGGTGTGGTTATCCTTGACAATTCTTGCTGGGCACCCCCCTTTTGTAGCTTGTTCCATGTTTTGAGGGTGTACAGCACAGTATGAGGTGTAACCTGGTAGTGTTAGGGTGCTGTTGTGAGCCTTGCCCAGTTTTCTGTTACAGCACAGTTATCAACATTCTCCATACTGGGTGGGTTTTGACTGCATGCATCTTGCTGTTTGACCTTATCCCATCTGATTCTTATCCCTTCTGGTACCTATGGAGATAGGTTTGTGTTTTGAGCCCCTATTCAGGGCACACTGTGCATGACAACAGCCTTTGCCAGTATCCATGGCCTGCACTGATAGGTGCACGCCAGTCCTAGCAGGTGGTGCATCATGTCATGCTCAGCATGTCATCCCAGACTGGCACACAATTTGGTCCCCTTTGACTAACTGCATTACCCAAAATTTTGCACTTTCATCTTTTCCTGTTGTGGCATTTCTTGGTGAGGGTAGGATGTTAGTCAGGGTCCTCAGGTGTGCATATGGTACTTTGGGGTTACATTACTTAACACATAGCATTCATGCCTCAGGTGGTGCTGCAGGGCTGCCTCTGTCGGATGCACAAATTTCACTTCCCTGTACATGTTTGTGAGCAGGTTTGTCACATTAGGCATCCCTGTTTATATGGTGAGTCAGAGGGGTATCATTCCCAAGGGGTTTCCCACTGAGCCAATGTATGTGCTATGCGTTGCCTCTTTGCCAAGGCCAGGGCATACTGGGCATGCCTCCTTCTGCCTACTGGGGCAGGCTCAGGTTGTTCCTCCTCCGAGTCACGCTCTGCCTGTGATGGCCTTGGCAAAGGTGGGGGGGCTGTTTGGCCCAGCCCTATGCTGGTCCTGCTGCAGCTGTTTTCGCAAGATCATATTATGTAGCATAGCACATACCATGACAATTTGGGTACATGTAGTTGGTGTGTACTGCAAGGCTCCACCAGATGTGTCCAGACACCGGAACCGTGACTTGAGCAGACCGAAACACACGCTCTATTACATTACGTGTTTGTGCGTGTGCCTCATTATGGCGTTCCTGTTCAGGGTGTGTGGGTTTTTGATGGGTGTCATCAGCCACGGCTCCAGTGCATAACCAGCATCCCCCACTAGGTGTCCGTGTGGGGTGTCCCCATTGGCAAATGTCTCGTACAGCTGCATCAAATGCCCAATGTGGGTATCATGGTAGCTCCCAGGACAGCCAGCACACACATTCATTATTATGCCCTGGGCATCACCCCGACCTGGCAGTTGATGGAGGGAAGCCCTTGCGGTTTATGTAGGCCCTACCCGCCCCGCTGGTGCTTTGATGCATATGTGCAGTCTATTGCACCCATACCTCAGGGTATTCCCTATTTGCTGGAAGAGACGCATATTGTCGGCCAATAGCTCAGGACCATTGGGGAAAGGTACATCATCACCGACGTGTCCTGACATGGCATCGGGGAACTGGTGCAGTACCCTGGAGGCTGATGCCTGTGATATCCCCATCATATCCCAGTTGGTCTCTGGAAGGTACCTGTTGCTAGTATTCTTAGGCCAACACATACCTTGGTTTCCACTGGGATGGGTTCCCTCTGTTGGTTCTGTGTGTGAGGCGTGGCCTGCACAGCTCCACTATTTGCTGCAGGAGGTCTCTGTCCACTCTATAGCCTACTATCTCCAGCTCATGTAACCCGTGGTAGGTGACCCTGGGCCTGTACACTTTTCTCCGTCCTCACTGTGGGTTGTCTGGCACCATCTGCATTGTCACCACCCTCAGCAAGTCGCCTATGTCTCATTATGACAGCTATGGCAGCCCCTAACATTTCTGCTCTGAGTTCAGCTTTTCAGTTTTCACTTCTGATAACTTAACTCCTGTCTTGCAGTGTCTCTTGAGAGAAACATTCTGCACTGCTGTTTGCAGAGTTTTAAGTGCTTGGGGTGGCCCACTATTCTGCCTGTGTAATTGCCTGCTTTTAATTGTTTTCACCTGCTAGCTCCAGCAGTATTCCCTGCTAACTTCCTATACATCTGTTGCTTCCTTTTTCCTCTGTTTCCTCAGGGTGGAGCCGTGTCAAACCAGCAGAAACACGCTCACAGTGGCTTACACGCGCACCCTGCTTACACAGTTCAGAATCTGCTTATTCGGGGTTTTAAAGCATGCACCCCCGCAAACGGTGTTAAACATCTCCCAACACGCTCCCACTGCCTTCAGTCTGCCTTACACGGGACACCGCCTTACTCGCCATGGGGCACGCGATACACGCCCAGCAAGAAACTTTGGTGTAGGCAACAGTGTACACCTTCCATTTCTTGACTTTCTCATGTTTACTTGGAGGCACACCTCCTTCCATGATATCTCTGACATCTGTCATGTAACTCTACCTCCAATGAACTTTTTCTTTCTGCCATTCCCCTGTGATGTCACCTATCTCCTACTCTGTTCCT
>NC_056730.1:173525680-173547990 GCF_019279795.1 Protopterus annectens | reverse complement strand
TTTTTTTTAAAGGTTTTTTTTTGGAGGATCTTATAAGGGATCTCAGCTTCTTACTGAGGCTGACCAGGAGCTCCTCCACTCATGGGATTTTACTCTCTTGCAACAGTTTCTTCCTTCTGTTGTACAGTTTGTTTATGGCAGGGAACCACCAGATTGGCTTCCTTTTTTTGGAGGACAGCGTCTTGGTTCTGTTTGGGATAGCGCGATCCATGCACTCATGTAGGTGCTTATAGAGCGCATTTGTGTAGGATTCAGCAGTTTTAACTGTATTGTCCATCTGCATGGGTGTCATGAAGTTCACTACTTCTGTCTTAAGAAGCATGAAGTTGGCTTTGGAGAAATTTATTACTGTGGTTTCCTTAATGGGGGGTGGGGGTGGGATGTGGATATCAAGGGTGATTAGCTTATGGTCGGATCGGCCCAACGAGGAGTTGACTTCAGGTGTGGAACACCGGTCACTCATGTTGGTAATGACTAGGTCTAGGATATTGTTGCCCCTGGTGTGGGTGTGGATAAGCTGATCTAGTGCATTCGAGTTTATGAATTCCAGAAAGCGTTGCGCTAAGGAGTTAGTACATGAGTAGTTTTCCCAGTTAATGGTGGGGTAGTTGAAGTTGCCCATTATTAGGGTGTTTGGTTGAACCCTAATATTTTCCAGTACATCAAGAAAAGAGGAGTGGGAATCCTAGGGCATGGTGGTGGATCTGTAGCAAGCTACAATTTGGATTGCAGTTTTGCCAAGAGTTAGTTGCACTTGGATAACCTCGGATGCATTATGCTGAGCAACTAGCCTGGAGGTGTGGATATCCTTAATGAATATGGACACACCCCCACCTTTGGTGTTTCGGTCCAGGTTAGATGGCCGAAAAGTGTGGTATGAGTTATAGCCTGATAGTGCAGGGGTGCTCTCTGGAGCCTTGAACCAGGTCTCAGTCACTGCACAGATATTGATGTTCTCCATTTTAAGGAGTGCCTCGAGTGAGTGCATTTTGAAATTTAGACTTCTAGCATTGAGTAGCATTATCCTCAGTTTTTGCTTTCCTGTTCCTGTTATGGTGGTGAATTTGTTACTTGAACCCTGCCTAAAAAAGGCACTATAGGGGCAGCAAGAGCCTTAACCAGTATCCAAAATCCTAGAGGCGACAGGTGCAGGCCATCTGTGGCAAAGCATCGTGGTCTGTCGACCATGTCATCCCAAGCAGACAGATACTGGGATCCCCTTTGAATGACACCAGAAGCTTAGCCAATTGTTGAAATCAATGATTTTGTCCTTGTACTGTGGTATCACTCTGGGCGATGGCAGAATGCTACTCAGGGCTAGGGTCATACCTGCCTGGGCTACAAGATCGCAGAGCTCTTCCATGTCTCTTTTCATGTAGTCCAGGGAGGTACGTCTCACGTCATTCACACCAACACGGACAATGACAAGAGTCATATTTGTACTTGTTGTGGAGTGACCTGAGTACGTGGGTTATCTGGTGGATCCTGGCACTAGACAGGCAGCTGACAGTAACCTTCTCCTTGTTTAGCCTGGTGAGTGGGACATCAGTGTGCCTGACTATAGAGTCACCTATGACTAGTGTGTTGGGTATGTTGTTTTGCCTTATTGGTTGTGTTTGAGTGGCACACCGAATCTGTGGGCTAGGTGTTATTTGGGTTGTGTTGGGGGATGGAGGTTGCTTGTGTTTCTGCTTTGGAGGTCTCTGTTGCTTAGGCAGATTATTATTGAGAGCCTCCGCTAATGTTTTTGAGTTTCTATGTGTGGATTTTGGTGGTGTAGATGTAGTGAGACTATGTAATGAGTGTGGTGTGGTGCAAATGTTTACCTTCTCCTCATGACTGTCAGGTTCAGTCTTGGTTGGAGAGAGCTTTACCTCCAGTTTGGCTAGATAAGTGCATCTCTCACAGGTTGTAGTGTTGGGTGGTAGGAGGAGCGGGTTGTCTGTGTACATGAGGCAATTTCTACATTGCCTCAAGATGCCCAGATTCATCAGACAGACAGGGAAGAACACTGGGAGCTGACCCTTGGACATGCCTGAATAAAAAACTATTTTCCTCTAGATAAGTGAGGAAAGTGAGTACAAGAGCTGTTTTTTCTCAACGCCAGTAAGAAAAGTAAGTACAAAAACTGTTTTCCTTTAGGTAATGAGGAAGATTGAGTGCTATAGTAATTAGTAGCTTATTTAGTGCTTACAAGTTCTGAACAAGTGCTGAGTATGAATAAGCAAATTTAAGTGCTAAAACTAAGAATCTGTATCTGCACTAGACGAGTTATAGGACAGAAACAAGTGCAAATGCAGGCTTTCAAATCAGAAAGTTGAGAGAGATGGAAAATTTCCCAAACGGCCAATAATTACAAATATTGGGCCAGAACCACACCTTATGCGGTAGACAGGTTACAAAATGCTTACCACTCCTACTGATAAGCTAGAAGGCTTCCCTCCAACATAGAAAGGCTTGGGGGGCTGAGAAGCTTGCAAACAGTCCTGGATACAGCAAATCTGTATCTGGAACACTAGGTAGGAAACAGGCTTACAGTTTTTTTTTTTTTTTTTTTTTTTTTTTTTTTTACAGAAAAGTAGCAAAAACAGTAGTAAAAACAATTCACATGCAGTGCAAGCTAGCACACGAGTATGTAGCAATATTAGACCACACACAATTTGCAAAATGCAATTAAATTAAAAAGGACTAAAAGCAAGTGCAGAAAGGGTTTATTAGGTAGAATGCGGTAAAGAGATGGGACTGGGGGAGTGTCCTAGATCAAATCTACAGTGGGGCGGGCACTGCAAAAAACACCAAATTTAAACTACAAACCAAAAACAGGGAGGGGGGGGTGTGGAAGAAGACAGTTTCAGCAGAGATTTAAGCAACCACTAATAGTATAAACTATAAAACCAAAAAAATATACTCAGCTCTGTATATTTGCAGATAGTCTTGTAAGGCTGTCTCTCAGAACACAGGTTCCAGTTTAAATTCCTCTTAGTGAGGAACCTCTGTGGGCATTTCAATTGCTGGATGTGCCTTGGACCAAGATGTCATAAGTTGCAAACTATGAAATGGATTTCCTCACTTCTGTAGACAAATGATTGTCAAAGGCTAGATTACTGTCTACGTGTTGCCAAGTCCACAACTACTGGGTCAACTCTTATATGTTCATAAATATATACTAGGCTAATAACCACCTAGGAACTTTATAAGCCTAGCCATGCAACCCAGCCAAAGTCTGTCCCTATGTATCTTGGGCATATATTAGGAGGAGGTACAATAGTTATAAAGTTTCTAGAGGTTATTTTTTGAGGGTTATTTTAGCTTAGGCATTACTGTCTGCCTCTATCAGAGACATGAGGGCCAGACCCATGATGAATTTACAATTTCCCACCCATTGGTGAAGGTTATGCTTAAATTGGGTTGGGGATGAACTCTGCTTCACATGGATGGACAGCCTGTTCCAGAGCACGGGGATCTTTGTGACACAGGGGTGGGAGGTGGGCATAATGGTTAAGGTATTTACCTTACAGACACAAGGTGCAGGGTTTGATCCTCACATGGGCTAATTGGCTAGGCTTAAAATTACCCACAAGGACAGTTAGCCTAGTACTAATCTATGAACCTATGAACACATCTGTCTTGTTTTTTTATGTCACAAGGAAATTTTAAATCCTTGGATCTAGTGGTTCTGATGCTGTTCAATTTGGTGATATACAAAGAAGTCCATCAGAGCTGGTTTTGAGGTAGCCTTGTATGCAAGGCATAGATCTCCTCCCAGTAACCTTAGGAGAAAGTATAGAGATATGGCTTTAAGACAATCAATATAAGACAATGTGTTTATACCCTGAATTCTCTGCCAAGGAAACTTTGGGGGTATTCCAACTGATGCTTATGTTTTGTCAGGTACATGGCAAAGGAGATATACTTGATGATGGGTTTGATAAGGGCTGAATAAAGATGCAATTTGACTTCTTAGACCTGGATACCATGCCCTTACCCATGCATAGAAAAAATGGCAATCGTGGGAACAATACATACAGAAAAATATTTTGCAGGAGGAATATGGTTTAAGAAAAGGTAGCAACTGAACAATTTAAGTAATGCTGGATTTATTACTTACATTGCATAGAAGAACATGTGATGTTTAATGTCTGTAAATGGTAACCTGTTAATATGGTTTATTTACTTTTATATAAATGTGTTTGTCTATGTCACAAGTGAGATTATATTCTCTCTCTCTGTGTCTGGGTGTGTATGTATGTGTGTGTGTATAAATATATATATATATATATATATATATATATATAGTTTATAGATATTTGTATGTGTGTATATATATATATATATATATATATATATATATGAGAGAGAGAGACACAGATATAAATATATATTTTTTTCTTTTGCTAAACATTGAATTAAATGCTTTATTTCTTGCAAATTCATATTTGTTATCTCAGCAATGCTGGTCTGTTTTAGCCTCTACTGCCCCTCTTCCTTTTGCCTTCTGTCTTTCCCAGCATCAGTATAATGTACTATATAACTGCTGCAGCATTCCTAACGTAAGGGATCCCCTGCCAAGGATATCCTAATGTCCAACCAGTATACCAAAGCCTTTAGTATCTACAGCTGCTGTACGTCACATGCATGCTTCCCATACAAGGTGTAGGGCATAGAGGTGACATACAGACTCTCACACGTCAAAACTTCTTTGCTGCCAGTCTGAACGCTTTTCGTCTGTGCTATTAGGAGGTATTAATCTTGGCTTTGTCTTTGGGATGTACCTGATGACACTAAGGCCAAATTATTTGATGCTCCTTTGGATAATAAAAATATTTTTGCTGCTGAGCTTTTTAAATCTCTCCAGGATAAAGGCAAAGCCTTGCAGGAGTTGAAACATATTTTTGTTTCTCCTATTCCCAATTATCAGAGGAATTATCTTTCCAAATCTGCTTTTGTTAACAGACAGTCTTGTCCACCACCCAAGGGTAAAAAGGGTTCTAGACATGTACCTCCTACTAAATCTACACAGACCCTATTTCTCTGAAACCTACTTTTCAGGACCAGCTGGGTTCCATTTGACCATTTGCTTCCATTTTTCCTCAACCAGGTTCCCTTGTCCCTTAGCTTTCCCCTGTCCCTTCCAAATTGGATAAAGATCACAACAGACTCGGGTTCTGTCCATTATCTGCCAAGCGTATTTCATGGTTTGGAAATCTCTTCCGCCCTTTCCGGGCACCCCTCAACCTTCTTTTTATTTATTTTTTTTATTACACAAGAAACATTCTTATTAAATTATCACTTACGACAAAGGCAATCATACATTTATACAAATTAAAACAAACCATATTGACATAATTTAAGTTGCAAACATTATACATCACTTATAATCTATTCAGTCACTGTCAGTCAAACATTACATAGCTCATTCAAATACTACCTTCTTTTAAACCTCATTCCTCAACTGCATGTATTGTTCCCACTTCTATGAAATTTGCTCCTAAACTTTTCTAAAGATCCCATTCGGTTACTATATTCATTACTTCTAGCCCAGTTTTTTGTTTTCCATTTCCTAGTAAATGCTTTTTTGGCAGCCACCATAATTAAGACTCAGCAAGGCCTTACTTTGTCTAGGCAATTCCAATTCTGTACCATAGCTCAAAAAACAAAATCACCTACTTTAGTCACACCAATTTGCTCACCCAGCACCTCAGACACAGTAGTCCGCAGGGAACTCAAGTCTGCCAACTCATTACACTCCCACAAAATATGTTACAATTACAGCTTTCTTCCACATCACACCACCAACATTTGTCATCTACCTAAGGAAAAATTATTTAGAGTTTACTTGGGGTATAAAAACACCTATGTAAATACTGCCAAGCAAAGATCCTAAATCTTCCAGATGCTGAATATTTGGGAGACATACATATATCCCCCCATTGTTTCTTTATAAATTGCTTATAAAATCTCTTTGCAATCCTTTCTAACCTTCTCAGATTGATTTTTATAGTTATCATGCACTATTTTATACGCTGTACTAATTATTACCTTTTTAATAGCAGCTTCTGTTCTAAATTCTACTAAAAACTCTACCAGTGCTGGTCTTTCACTTAGAATCCTCATTTCTTTTCCCTTATTTCTTTCTCTTTGCCTATACTCAGATATCAATCCTTGACAGGGAAGGCAATCTCTAGCCTGCAGTCCGAATAAATTATTGGCCTCTTTCCATTCTATTACCTTTCTCTCTCTAATTATATGATCCCAGTACCATGGTTCCTTTGCCAGTTTTCTCCATTACATTTCAGTCTCTTCTTGCCTATTGCTGTATCCCTAACTGCAGTCACCCTATCTGCAGAATCTAATTTCCTCATTCCCGTGTTGGCTTAGTTTTTAGAAAACTTTCTGCTACTTTATGAATATAATATTCTGCATGGTTATTGTTATTCTCCTTAAGGATCTGCATCCAAAATTCCAGTCTCTCTGTTTCTTGAGCTCCCCCCCTCCCCCATTTTGTCATCATCCCTTTCCACTTTGAATTTTAGGTTTCTGCTTGGGCTATGTATAGGAGCCTTAACTGTGAAGCTCTGAAAACCCCCTTCAAAATCAGGTGATCCCAGACTGCCTTGTTCTATTGCAAGAATTAGCTTATACCATTTGACTCTTGCCATCTTCCCCTCCCAGATAAAATCCTTCAGCTCTTTATTAATTACTATGCACAACATCTCCTCTGGTAGATAAAAATAGGCCTGACCTGAGTATAAAAGTGGAGGGATGAAAAACATTTTAACTGCTTGTATCTTGCTATTCATATCCATAAAACAGAGCTTCCAATTTCTCAGTTTTTGTATTATATTTTTATTTAATCTCTTCCCATATAGCCTTAGCTGCCACAACAAAATTCTTTTTAATCCATACTCCTAAGCGCTTCATTTTATCATGTCCCCATAAATATGGATACTGCTGAATCAATTTGTGTGTGGGTACATAATTTACAGCTATTGCCTTTGTATTAGCTTCATTAATTCTGTGTCCCGAAAAGATCCAAAACGGTCTCAAAATGTTCCAAAGCACTAAAATGCGCTTTTTTGGTTTTATCAGGTATAAAATAATATCTGCAAATACAGCCGGCTTTTCTTGACTGCTATAAACAATTACCATCCTTGAATTTCTGAGTCCCTGATTTTCTTTGCCAATGGTTCTAAATATAATGCAAATAATAATGGGTAAAGAGGACACCCTTGCCTGGTTCCTCTGCTCAAACAGAGAGGAACCTATCCACTTTAATTTTCACCTCCAATCCCTCATATGTGCTCCCAATCAACCTTATAAATTTATCAGGAAATGCAAATGCTTCCATTGCCCTGCTCAAACTCCCAGCTTACTCCATTGAATGCTTTCTCTCCATCAAGACCTACCAACAACAATGGTATTTTCTTACATTCCACTTCCCTCTGGATCATCAATGTTCTGTTAATGTTGCCAAAATATTTGCTTCCCCTCCACAAAACCACACTGATCCATAGCTATCAAATTTGGCATCACCGTTGCCATTCTTTTAGCCATTATAGACAAACTTTATAATAATGGTTTAAAATTGAAATGGGCCTATATGAAGCTGGATCTGATGGGTTTTTACAATCTTTAGTTATTACAGCCACCACTGCGATATTGGTGCTTCTCATCCCCTGAAAATATGGTTAAACAAAACATTCCAGATCTTAGTTTCCCTCCAAGCTTCCAAACTCCCACAGGAATACCATCTATTTCTGGGGGTTTTCCTGTAGATTGGTTATACATCACCATGTTTGTCTCATCTCCTCCTATCCTAACTGTTAATAACAGAGCATCATCCGCTACTACTCTTGACTTATTTAATTCTTCCATAAACATTTCCATTTGTACCTTTTATTGATTCACATGTTTT
Organism: Protopterus annectens; assembly: GCF_019279795.1. Lineage (NCBI taxonomy): Eukaryota > Metazoa > Chordata > Ceratodontiformes > Protopteridae > Protopterus > Protopterus annectens. The sequence continues at coordinate 173,540,075 of NC_056730.1, read as the reverse complement.
TCTGCTGTATACAGATTTTTATAAAATTTCAGAAATACTTCTACTACCTCTACAGGATCTCTTTTTATCCTCCTTGTTGTAGGCTCCCTAAGTTTGGTGACTACCCTTTCTACTTTCTGTTGACCGAGTCATTGTGCTATAAGTTTTTCTGCTCTGGAATTATCATCAAAAAACATTTGCTCAACAGCAATCTGTCTAACTCATGCATATTATAGATGTAATCCCTTATTTTCTGTTTAGCATTTGGCAATAGCTCCTCTACATATTCTCTGAGAGTCCCCCTATTCTGCAATACTTTACTTTAAACTTTGTCAGTCCCACTAAACAATTCTTGTTACTTCATAAGCATCTCTTTTTTTATTTTCACCCTATTTTTTAAACTCCACTTTAATTTTATCCTACTCCCTAGCTATATTTTCAGAATAAATTTCTGTCTTCTCTAATAACTCCCACATAATTTCCACTACCCACTCCCTAAACTTCTCTCTTGTAACAGATAGGTGGGAAAATGCCAGTGTCTCATTTTATTCATTACTCTGCATCTTTCTTATAGTTTTTATTGGTGCATGATCTGAAACAGTTATTGGATACGTATCACAACTTTCAATTAAATGCACATGTTCCTGTGAAATCTAAGTTCTGTTTAGGCTATTTCTATCTTAGAAATTTGAAGTGAACTTTGCATATTATACCCCCTACTCAATTCACATATTCCATGCCAAATATTTTCATAACTTTCTTCAAAACTCTACCCTCCTTTGTTATGTTTTCCCTTCTAGGGCCCCAGATACATCTTCACTGCTGCAAATCACATTCCATTCCCCACCTATAAGTACTATTCCCTGCTGAAAGTTGATTATTTCTCTCAGTTTTCTTGACCTCCATTATAGTAGTTTTAGGTGGAATATAACTACATACAAGTGTAATCCTCCTTCCTTGCCAGTAGCCCCTTAGTACTATAAATCTACCATTTTCATCTTTTTTATCCTCTTCTATCAATATTGGAGCTCCTCATGCAATTAATACAAGTACTCCTTTTCTTTTGTCCCAGGTATTCCGCTGGAATAACTGTCCTGAAAACCTTTCTTTATCAAATTCACATGGTCATTTATTTCCAAATGTGTCTCCTGTAGCACAGCTATTTGCAATCTACATTTTTAATACAGTTTACCACTCTTTCTTTTTTGTACATATCCGACACCATTTATATTTAAAGATAATTTAGAAAGTGTCATCATGTTAAAAAGTTATTATACCTACCCCTTTATGTTTAACAGCTTAGTTCCAGCTTTTGTGTTGCATACACTAATATTTGGCAGGTTTATATTGACAGCCATTTGAGTCTATGTCAAGTTTTAAAAAAAAAACTCTACCCCCTCCTAATTGGATCAACTGTCCCAGACTGATAGCCTTACAGACAGACTTGGGTTAACCTAAAAAGAAGGTTATACATACTAAGACGCATGGCACAACCTGTGCTTCTAATAGGTGTTCTTTGGTTTTTGACTTACTTTGATTACTCTCACACATTGGAAAAACACTTAAATGCCTTCAGAAAACATCATCTCATAGGCACTGAAAGAAAACCATTGAAACAAATAAGTATCCTGTTTTTATTGTTCTCAGATGGTCTCTTTGGAGACATCATGTCTCCAGAGTTGCTTCTACAAGCACTCATTTATTTGCTAGACAATATTCTTCTCGATTTTGCTTTCTCTCAAAACGTGTTACTAGATCAAGCCAAGGGCCTTAATCCAGTCATTCCTCTATGCAAGAGGAAAAAAGTATTTCAGTTTTTCTTGTATCCTGCTCTTTTAACCAGATTTTTCTTCTTTATAACCACTGCAGTGCCTAAATTTCTTAAAACAGAAGAAGAAGAAAGAATGAAAAGGGGTGGGGGCACCTATTTACTTCAGCATACCCATTACATTTGAAAATAACTCAGAAATCTTTACTTTATAGCATGCAGATTATATCATGCATTATACAAAAGCTCTTTTAATTCCCCGTCCTAAATGTTCTTCCAAACATTAATGGCATGAAGTAGAGTATATGCTTCAGTGTCCTCTACAAGTTTAAGTCCAATATTTCCAGGTTTTCTTGTTCGGTCACATTTCACAATTACAATCAATACTTTGTAATCCAACAATTATTTGTCAATTTCTGAGTTGCTAGTTTTATTACGGTTGATCTCCATTTCCTAAAACCAGTATCTGCTTCATTTCCAATATACTCCAGGTTCTTCTAGTCAACTATCATACTTTTTTCTGTCTCTCAAGCATTTTCTGTTGAAACACTGGAAAAGTTTTCACTGGCACAGTCTCTGTGATCTTCATTATCATTAGAAAATGCAGAATCTCCGTTTCATAACTTACTTTTTGTTGCACAAACTTTTGTATTTCCTCCTTAGCATACCCTGCATCAAAAATTATTTTTTTCCCTCCAGGAAAGAATGTTCTAAAGTGGGTACAGCACCTTGAATCTCACCCTGGCTTCTTGGATATTCCCGGACTAGTTGTGTACAGTGAGTAATCATTTTCCACAAACACTCTCTCCCACTTGTAGTACTTTGTTCTTCCACAGTGTTGTCAGAATCAACTCCTCCTGCTGATAGGATTGCATCTTTACAATTAAAAGGCATAGGCTGCTTTCTCAAGACCAAATTTGGAGCATACACACGATTTGTCCTTTCAATTAACTCCCACTGTGGAATATCAGTCCAGTTGCTTATTTGTGCTTTCATAAAATACAGTCTGTTCCTTCCAGCTTCACTGGTACAGCAGAAAATTTCAGGTTTTCCCCTACATGCTCTGTCCTCCAATTCTATTATTTTTTGAAACCTCTCTTCTTGAGCAGTCTTATACTCAAGCCAGCCCTTGCTTCATTTTGACCTCCGATTCTTGCAGTTTTATCATCTAATCTGAATATCTTTTTAAAGCCTCCTCCATTTCTCCAACCTTTTGTTATTTGAGCTCATATACTTCTTCAGTATTTTATTTTAATCATCTTTGAGTACAATAGACTTATTTTTTTCTCTACATTACTAGAATTAATGTTACGCACCAAAGCTTTAGCTTGCACTGCCTTTTGCTGAAAAGCTTCAGAATTCTTCTCGGTCCACATTTTTTTACTCACCTTTTGTGATTGATTTTCTTTCAGGTTCTCTGATTTATTTATTTATTTATTTATTGCTGGCATCCAGGAAGTGCATCTACTAACCAGTTACTGAAATGTACCTAAAAATACAAGTTTTACTTGCTCTCTCTTCTAAGTTTCTGTTTTCACTCTGGGAGAGCTGAAATTAAGCTGACATTCAATGTGCTGCAATGTTGCAAGTCCGGTATTCCTCAATCTTCTTGAGAACAGCTTCTTCTTCCCAGAGGTGCTACATTCTCATTTGATCCAGAGCACCATACAGGCTGTGCTCCCTGCCCAGAAAGGGAGTTTATTTTTATTCCAGACTGTTTCTGGCTCCCATGAAGGAGGGCACCTGGAGACCAATTCTGGACCTTTCAACGCAACAACTTTCTCAAGGTCCCCTCCAGTTTGGATGTTGTCTCTTCAAACTTTATATTTCCTCCACTTCTTCTTCCCCAAGCCCCTCTGGCATCTCTGGATCTCAAGGATGCCTACCTTCATATCCCCATCCATCTCTTTTCTATAAATTTCTGCATTTCTCCGTTTCTTCCTTGCATTTTCAGTTCTCTGCTTTGCCCTATGGCATCTCTACTGTCCCAAGTGTATTCACCAAATGTCTTGCTCCTGTCATTGCTTTTTGCAGGATGAGAAGGGTTCACATCTTTCCTTATCTGGATGATCTGATCATTCAGACTCCCTGAGGGTCTGTATCAGGATTTCCAGTTTACAATTTTCCTGCTGCTTAGTCTGGGGTTCACCATAAACTTTCAAAAAGGAGTCTTGACCTCTTATCAGGATCCTGTCATTTTTGGTTGCAAAATCCAGATTATCTCATGTTGTCATTTCTACCTGCCTCCAAGGCCCTGTCTCCGATTACCTTTGTCCAGTTTCCTGGATACAGTCACTGACAGAGACTTTCTCAGAGACCCCTGGTTTATGGCTTCCACCATTCCCACATTGCCTCTGCCCAGGCTCCACATGAGAAAGCTTCAGTGGTACCTTAAGTAAGTGTGTCTTCAATACTGTCATCCATTGGAATTCAGTTCCCTTCCTTCCCTGTCTCAAGCTCAAGCTTCTGTGGTGGATTCATAAATTACTCTCAACCCTAGGCTTCCTTTCTAGTCTCCAGTTCTGACTTAACAGCTCTTAACAGATGCCTCAGACATGGGATGGGGAGCTTCCCTAGGCTCTCTCAAGGTTCTGGGTCTCTGGCCTCTTCATCAGAGGTCAGACCACATCAGCATCAAAGAGCTGAGGGCTCTGCTTTTACCTCTCCATGCTTTTCATACCCTATTTCATCCGGGGCCCCTAAAAATTTTCACAATACCACAGTAATGTAAGTTTAGATTCATAGTGGTTTACTAGGCCAATGACCATGACAGCCTTTTTAAGCTTTGCCAAGAATCCCAGATTTTTGACAAGTTATCGAACCCCTTGATAAATGTAAGCAGGGGCTTGGGAGATAAAACATTTACAAGCAATGGCTTGGAGGATGAACCATGTACAGGCTGTGTCCATTAGAGACATAGGTGCCAAACCAGAGATGAATTTCCTGTTCCCCATCCAGCTTTCCAAGTTATACTTGAACTAGGTAAGGAAAGAAGTCTGCTTCACATGGATGGGGAGCTTATTCCAGAAAAGGGGCAGCCTCTGGGATACAAAAACTCTATAAACTTGACTTTTATTATTTTGTATCACCTCTTTTTGTGGATCTTTTCTCCCCGCGCCTCCGCTGAAAAATGTCTCTTTCTCAGTCGGACATTCCTGGGTAACAAATGTCAAATAAACAAACAAATGAATAAATACATACATACCTTATCTCTCCAGCCAGTCCTACTTACAGTACAGCCAAGATTTTAAGTCTTTAGAATGAGTAATGCTGGTAGCTATATTTGTTTTGCGGATATGTATGAGGTCCATCAGGGACAGGACTGACAATGCTTTGTATGCCAGGTATAGATCTCCCAACAACAGCCAGTAGGAGACAGAATACAAGTGTAGGGCTTTGAGGCAGTCTATATAGGACATGTTACTTATATACCCTGTATTCTTTTAGTGAGAAACCTTTGTGGATGTTCCATTTGTTGGATGTGCCTGGGTAGGTACATACTAAAGGGGCACTGTACTCAATGATAGATTTGATGAATGCCAAATACAGCAGAACAGCAACTTCCTTGGACATTGATGCCATACTTTTATTTATAAGTTGCACAACATAGAATGATAAAGGCATGATTACTGTCTGTGGGAGATTTTAAGTCCCAAACTACCGGGTCATCTCTTAGAGATGTGTTGTCAATATGAAGACTTCCCAAAGGTTACTATTATGCATTTCTTGGCACAATTAACTGGTGTCAGAGCCATGGACTAAAACTATCTGTCTCAGCCCTTCTTGGAGAACATGTGTGTCGGTGGGGGATTTTATGACTACTCCTATTTTGCAATCAATCATCTGCAAATTTAGTCAGAGGCCACTTGACATTGGACTTGATGTCAGAGAAGTAAATGCGAGAAAGCAGCAGTCCCAGGACCAATCCTTGAGGGATGGTCTCTTTGTAGAGGTGGACTCCCTAATTCTAACTTCCTGGGTCCTGTCTGCGAGTCAGCTGGTTATCTACTGGGTGACATAAGGGTTTATACCTAAATTCTTGAGTTTGTCAACATGAGAGAGCAGGGTATTGTGTCAAATACCTTGGCCAGGTCAAGGTAGGCAGTGTGAACCATTCTGTCCTCATCCATTGCTTTGGTGACTTTCGCAAAGTCCAATGTCTGGAGGTTTCCTATGTCATTATTGACCACTTCCATGATAATTCTTTCCATGGCTTTGCATATGTAACTACAGACCCACAAGTCTCAATAGTTTCCAGGGTCTGTAGATGGCCTACCTTTTTGCAGCGAGATTACTGTTGTTATTCTCCATTTGTGATGCATGAAGCCTGGAGGCTACATGTAAATATCAATTCCAGTGGGCCTGGCAGATCATGTTTCATGCTATTCACAAGGTATCCTGGGATATTGTCTGGGTCCACTGATCAGTGTTTTTGGCCTTGGAGAGAGCATTAAGAACCTGTACCCTGGTGATAGTAGGGGTAGTTCAATTTGATGGTATTTCCTGAGGGAAGCTTAAAGGGGGGGGGTGGAGTACAGTTGGAGCTGAAATAGTCAGCCAGTAGATTTTTTACATCTTCTGGCTCAGTACAGGTTGCTCCATTAACAATGAGCTCTGCACAAAACTGTATATTGCTTTTGAGGTTGCCGACATAGCTAAAGAATGTCTTGTGGTTGTCCTTTGCCTGGGAGGCCAAATTAACCTCAAGTTGGCTTTGGTAAACTAATTTGTCCTCAGACTTGTTTGTTTCGTTTGATGAAAGTGTTTTTGTCCTGCTGGGTGGTACACATTCTAATTTTTGCCATGATTTTCCTCATTGTGTTATACAGCCTATCAATGTTGTGATTCCACCAGGGTGGCTTTTTTTTTTTTTAAGTTAGTTTTGTACTTCTTCCTAGTGGGTACAGTTGCCTCTATATAGCTATTAACATGCTTGCACAGGGTTTTGTTGAACAGTTCAGCATAGGCAGCAGTGTTCTCAGGATTTATTGGGGCTAGAAATGTTGTCAGGTTATCACTTAATAGTGGGAAGGTAGCTTTAGAGTACTTCCTGAAAATGCCAGGGCTAGCTGGGGTTCCAGGTTTTATTTTTACTTCAGAAGGTGACTATTCTGTGGTCTGACCTTACCAGAAAGCCATTACACTAGGGGGTATGCAGCACTCTCCCATATTAGAGAGGACCAGATCTAGTATGTCTGTACCCCTGGTCGAGGTATTGACAACCTGATCCAGGAAGTATGTGTTTACAAAATCCAGGGATCTCTGTGCCTGCAGTTTGGTGTCGTACAAGATTCCCAGTTAATAGTGGAGTAATTAAAGTCATCATGAATATGATATTGGTTTGGATGGTAAGTGTTTCCAATTAAGTTTAAATACATGTTATGGTTTTCCTGGGTCATAGAGGGGAGCATATAGTTTACAAGGTAGTGGTATGAGATTTTGCCTAATGGCAGTTAGAACGTTGACAAACTCAAGTGCACTGTCCTGTCTGACCAGCCTTGAGGTATATTTATTTTTTATGTAAACTGTGACACCTCTACCTTTAGTCCCAGTCTATGCAGTAGCTGGTCTAAATGTGTAGAAGGCATTACAGCCTTGCACTGCTAGTGTGCTGTTCTTGGCTATAAACCATGCACCAGTGACTGCACAGACTTCAGCATTCTCTCAGGTGAGGATAGATTTAAGGAGTTAAGTTTTTTTTTTTTTTTTTGTCTAGACTCCTAGCATTATCTTTGCTTTGATTTGCTGTCGGAAGTACTTTTTTTTTTTTTTTTTAGGCAATGCCAAATTAAAAGGCACTATGGGGGAGGACAATGTTTTAGCCAATATTTGAAAGCCTAGAAGGGAGAAGTGCAAACAATCCCTGACAAAGCAGTGTTGTCTGTTGACCATCTCCTTCCATGCTGACAAATACTGCGCCCCACTTACAATGACACCACAAACTAAACCAATTATTAAAGCCGGTCATCTTCTGTTCATATTGTGGCATCTTCCTTAGAGAAGGAAAGATGCTGCTCAGTGCTAGGCTCATACCAGCCCTGGACAAATTCTGAGAGCTCCATGTCTCTCTTCATACAGTCTAGGAAGGTTATGTCTCGAGTCATTTATACCCATATGGACCATGACCAATTCATACTGGTTCTTGTGGTCCAATGACCCAAGTGCGTGCATAACCTGATAAGCAACTGACTGGGACTTTCTCCTTATTCAGTCTGGCGAGTGGGACATTAGTGCATCTCACAATGGAGTTCCAATGACCAGAATGTTGGACTGTGTGGTGGTTTGCCTTACGGGCTTAGAAGCAGATGCACCATAAGATGTGGCTGCTATGTGTAAATGTGGATGTTCTGAAAGAGTGCATTCGGGGATGTTGAGAGTATTTGTTATATGTACTTTGTCTAGGAGGTCTTTGGGGTTTAGAAAGGTTACATTTAAGTGCTTCAGCATGTGTGGATCTAGGTGTTTGCTTTGAACGGTGTGTGACTGGTGCAGCATGTGTGCTACTGACAAACTGATTGACATTCAGAGTGTTTTTATGTCAGAGCTTTGCCTCCAGTGACATTGTGTAAATACATCTCTCACATACAATATCAGTTTGTTGGAGAATTAACTGGTTGTCAGTAAACATGAAGAAATTTCTACATTGCCTCAGGATGCCCATATCCAAGCTGGTAACAGAAATAGTGGAAAGTTAATATCCATGGCAGCATGTCCTTTTTTTATTAATTAGATGGTCGAAGTGAGTCAACACGCAAGGGAATACAATGTCCTAACTTATTTGCAGGCTAGCACTTCAGGTCTGGGAGCTAGCTGAAGTATCAAGCATCTCTTCAGGCTGTCTACATTCCCTCAGAGCACAATCTAGTGACAGACTCTTTGAGCAGGTCCAGCACACAAGCTCATGAATGGATTCTTCACAGAGATGTGTTCCCGGACATTGTCCATCAGTGGGGTATTCCTCAGACAGATCTTTTTGCCTCCCCTCTGAACAATTTCCTCTTTTCTGTTCCAGAATAACCAAGCCTGGCTTGAAAGTGGATGCCAGGCCTTTCCCTTGGATAAGAATGTTTCTGTACACTTTCCCTCCCCTTAAGCTTCTTCCAAGAGTCTTGCATAAGATCTGGCAAGACTCTTCCCAAAATCTTGTTGGTGACTCTTTTGGCCCAGCCAGCACTGGTTCCCCCTTCTTTCTCAGTTGGCCAGTGGCAATTACCCCAAGTTACCTCACCAGGTGCATCTTCTCACATAAGACAAGGGATCTCTGATCCATCATCACCTGTCCAGTCTTCCAATGACACGGTGGGTGATAGGGTTTTGACTCCTTTTTAGCACCTTTCTTCTGAGGATGTGCTTCAGGTCCTGCAGGAGACCAGGAAGCCCACTACCAGGAAACTTTTTGTCCAAATAGAACAGATTTTCTGTCTGGTGCTTCTCCCATAATCAGGATACTCTATCTGTGGCGGTTCCTCTGGTACTCTCTTACTTTCATGATCTACTCCATGCTGGGTTGGCATATTCTTCTGCTAAAGCTCACATATCAACAATCTTTGCTCGTCTGCCCTTGAATCGTCCTCTGGCTTCCATGTTTGGAGTCAGGCAGTTTCTTAAAAATGCCCTTCATATTAGGCCTCCCAGGAAACTTATTCTGCCTTCCTAGGACCTCAGTTTTGTTCTTGAATAAATTACTCAGGTTCCTTCAGAGTCTGAGGCTTACAAAACTGTATTTGGATGACCGTTATTCTTTTGGCTCTTACTTTGGCCTAAGAGGCTTCTGAACCTCAGGCTCTCATGGCTGTTCTCCTTTCTTAGTATCTATTCATTTGCCTTCCTTGTTTCCCTTTCCACATCTTGGACTTAAACCGACACCATCAGATATAAAGCTATTCACAAATTCTGAACAGCTATTTTTCTTTCTTTTCATGCCAGGTCTTCTGGTTTAACTCTAAGCAGACCATCTCTTCCTTGATTTCTAAAGCCATTTCTTTTTGTTATTCCTTTCATGGCAAATGCCTTTCTTCAGTAAAGGCTCACTCTAACAGAGTTGTTGCTTCCTCTGGTGCTTTTTTCAAGAGTCTGGATACCAATTCCATACTTGAGGGCTGCTACATGGTCTTCTGCCCATACTTTCACTAAGTATTATAATATTTCCAGGGCTAGAACTGGCTTTGTCAGGTCTAATTTACAAGGGCTTCCTGAAGGTTCTTTAGTGTCATCCTCTTCCCAGAGTTCCTCTTGAGCTTTTGTACTCTCCTTTATATTATGAATACTGCAACAGTGATACGAAGGATGTAGTACATTTGTGTAAAATCTTAGCTTAACAGTAAATGTCCTTCTCTTCACTGCTGCAGTATTTGCTTCCTCCCTCCTGCCACCCCTGCTCTAGCCTGTTCTCCATGCCCTCCTGACTGAGGGTTTCATTTCTCTTTTCTCCTTCTGGATGCACGTGTTCCTCCTGGTCCCCTAGGGACATTTTATTCCTCCTGGGGCTTTTCAGTTCTGTAGTGCGTGCATCCCTACGGCAACATTATGCCCTACAGCTTGCATGGGGAGCATACATGTCCCATACAGCATCTGTAGATACTAAAGGCTTTGGTATACTGGTCGGACGTTGGGCTATCTTTGGCAGAAGATCCCTTATGTTAGGAATACTGCAACAGTGAAAAGAAAGGCATCTGCTGCTATGGTAAGATTTTATACAACTGCACTTTCCCCAGTGAATCCTGTCTTTACATTATGTTGCCAAAGTATTGAAATGCAGTTTTACTATCGGACCTTCCAAAGAACAATTTAGGCTTAATTTCCTTAACTACTGCCAGATCAGATCCTCTTGCAGTTTATAGAATTATCAGAACAAATTCTATAACATCACACTCCAAAAGCATAAGTTTACCAGCACACAGACTTGCAGTCCCAACTCTCACAAACATATATTACTAATGGGAAACCACAGCTTTGACTATACGGAACTTGTTGACAATGTATCTTTGCCTTTAAAATCTTATCCAGATTTGCCCCAGCTTGCTTTCCAAGGAGCAAATATCTTAATTTCATGTCTGCAATCACATCAGAGGAGAGGTTTGAACTCAAATTTAAAATCTGTTAGGCCTCCATGTCTTCACTTAGCATATTAAGCAGATGAAGCAATTTATTGAAACCCTTCCTTCCACTGGTAAAAGTTCTGCTTACATTACTGAGTTGGCAATCATAGGCAATGGCTGCAACACTCTCCGTGAGGGGCTAAGTATCAAAGGAGCTCCAATGATGCAGACCAAAAATCACCAGTTACATGCCTCCTTGGACTGCAGTGTGTAGATGCTGTTGTTCAGCAAAGTTTCATTAAGCACATCAGTGATATATTTTATTTTCCATTCTTCAGCGATGGTCATACATACATATTAGCCACTAAGACAGTATACACTGCAGCGGAAATAACTGCAAACCACAAAACAATGCTGCTGACAATTACTTTTACAACCTACTGCATACCTGGACTCTTTCAGGTACCCAGTAGTGTAGCGACTATCCCAGTGTACTTGAGCTCATATGTGAATGGCATAGGGCTGTGGTAAGTTGTTCTTACCACATACCAACCCTACTCAAATGCAGTCTATGTTTATGAATCACAGCTGATGTCTCTTGCACTTTCCCTGCAATTCATTATAACAAGATGCAACTAACAGTGTAAAAATCATCTGTTCACTTAAGTGGTTATGTACAATAACCTTGCCAGTTTGAAAACTAAAGCCTTGTACACAACTTATTTCTTCAAAAAGGAAAAGAATGGAATTCAGTTCTGACTGAAGACTTTTGCTCTGTGTAACCTGTCACAATCACTTATTTCAAAAACTGCAATACATATCTGAAGCTCTTTTGTGTTTTTCTTTTGTCTCTGGAAACTGCAGAATCAACTTAACCTCTAGTACTACTAACAGTAAATCATATTTCTATACTGCAGTGCTACTCTAAATACACTCTGCTCAACCTATCTGCTTTTTGAAGCTCTTTTCTTGGTCTGAATGTAATTTTCAGTTCCTACTTCCTCAGATTAGGAAATGCCTGTAACCTCACAGCTGCCTTGAGCAAAGATTTCCATGAATAAAATTAACATGGGTTTGTGGTCAGCTTGCACTTTCTAAAAAATAAATAAATACATACATACACACATACATACATACATACATATCTGTGGAATTTCATCCATCAGTACACAAAACTATTAACTCTCTCTTCTGACTTTGGCATTTGCACTAGTTTTCTAGGAGTCTTATTATATTACCTCTATCATTTTAACATGACAGATGTATTTCGCACAGTTATATTCAGCTTAAATTTAAAGGCGTCTCAAATCAGTACAATATGACTCTCCAGGCATGTTTTCGCTTTGTTTAACCCTATATTAGCATGAAAGATCTGTAATTTGCAACATCTTCTAAGCCATCAATTATCTCTGCAACTGGTCTTTGAAATACTTCTTCACTGATGAGATACCAAAAGGAAGACTTAAGAATTTGTATCTTCGTAATAACATTTCACACATACATAAATTGGACTGTTGCTCCAGCTTTATTTGACAGAATCCATGATTTACATTCAGTATAGAAAAGTACTTAGCATCTGGCATAGTTAAGACTACCTTTTCAACCTTAAGTAACAGGTAATGCACTCCTAAGTTCATTTTGTTTAGATCCTATAGAGGATATTGTAGTTCCTGGATCAAAGCAATAAAGTTCCAAAATCAGGGAAAAGACAGGTTCAACAAGAACTTTTCTGACATCAGAAAGGTACTAAACAAGCTTTTAAGCACCCCTTGGCAGTTAAAGGGAAAATCCCAGCATTTTAAATTCAGGTACGAATTCAGGACGACCAAAGTAATACCCATCTTAATAAAGTCACAAAATTTCTGCCCACAGTGTCATTTTAATTTATTTTGTGTATCCACTTTTCCAGTCACCTTTTAGTTCCCATTGTAAAGGGACCCCTCAACTTGTACTCGTATCACCAGTAATGCAAGTCTTATTGTCTGTTGACACAGGAACGATCCCCATAAAAATGGAGGAGATTACAATGCAGTAGAGCCATGGAGCTTGTACTGAATTGAAAGCTAACGGCTGCCATTATTTTACATCTGCAGCACTGTTTAGCGAGTGTAAAACAACGAAAGAAGAAAATTAAAAAAAAATGGAACTGCTATAACTAACTGTGTGTGTAAATATATGTGTGCACGAGTGCGTGAGCGAGATCAATTGAGCCATTTTACACTCTCTAAACTGAGCTTTTGCTGTTTAGCGAGTGTAAATATAAAAAGCATTACAAAAATGGGTGTGTGTGTATTTTTTTGTGCATTTATGCTGCTAATGTGTATACGAGCATATGCATCCTTATGTGAATGACAACAAAAGTGCATGTTTGTGTGTGTGTGAGAGAGACAAGAGAGAGAAAAAAAAGACAGCGATCAAGGAGTGGCAGCAGCAGTAGTTAAAGGGAGAGTGTCAAAGTTTCATCCTACAAAACAAACAATTTTCAATGTATTTTAAAAGTTTAGCCCTGTAGAGTGTCCTGCTGGCACTGTACTCTAGACATTACCAGTACCACCCACCAAGCTGACATCATCCCTTTTCCCCACTCCACTCTCCACTATAAACCTTTTGACCTTTCCAGGGAATGTTTAGTTCCCCTGGAAAAGCAGCATACGTCTGAATCATTTCAACCTAAGAATCACTGCAGCTTTAATCACTACTTGCACCATACATAACTACTACTCTGCAAGTGCAAATATTACATATATGGCAGCAGCCCCCTATGATATTTTCTAGCAAACAAACCAGCTGTTCCACGGGCTCTCCCATCAGGTAACTGTCACATGGACCTGACAGCTATTTGGCTTTTAGATAAGGGGGGAGGGTGTTACAACAGTGCATCCACTATTTCTGAGCTATATATGGCAAGACCCAGTAGATGTGTGAATATGCTTAACCTACTTTTCATTTTACTCATAATGGAGTAATGGTGTGGTTTCTCATTAATAATTTATTAATTACTTTTTTTGTAGTAGACTGCTTTTTGGTGTGAGTGATTACCTATTGCGTAGATTGTTCATGATTAGTGCAGCCAGGCCTATGCCATGTAAGACAGAGTAAATATCACCAAACGCCAAATACTACAAGTCTATAACTTTCAAACATAAAAATGAAATAGAAAGGGACAGTAAGCTAATGAAAAAAAATACTACTTCTATGTCAAAATTCCAAAGTGATAGCACTACACTTGATCTTGGTCAAAAGGTTATAGACCAAGTTAAAAATAATGTCGGAAAAATGCCACAAGGTGAAATTTAATCATATAAAAAAAAAATGTATGTAATTCAATTTCACCTGATGACCCCTGTTTTTCTGATGTTATTTTTTGCTTTGTTTATTGTTTTTACTACTAATGGTTACACCACATATATGGTCTACTTTGCTAATTATACTTTCTTGGACTTCCGGAGTATACCTGTGTGTGTGCATGTGTTTGCGAGTCTACATGCTCCTGCTATGAAATGCATAATAATGAACAATGACATGTTTTATGAATCCTACCTACAGACAGTAGGGGAGTCACAAAAACGTTACACATTTATCATCGGGGTCCATAAACAGTGACAAAAAA
>NC_056730.1:173507394-173525180 GCF_019279795.1 Protopterus annectens | reverse complement strand
CAAACCCTTGGGATGTGCTGGGTCCTGTTTGAGGTCGGGCAGGTCACCCGGTTAAAAAGGATCTATCTACTCAGTGAAAACACACATACCCAAGTAGCGAATTAGGGTATTTTTTTTTATTTAGTTATACAAAGTAGGAAAGTGCTTTAACTAAGTTTGTGTTTCACTAACCCGACTGATTCTACTGAATCTCCTTCTTTTCAGTCTTCCTTAATGAATTTAACACCAGTAAAGAGTAACATTGCTCTAACCAGCCCCTCCATGCTTACGCTACCACAGTTAAGAATTGAGTTCTAGTCAGGAAAATTAATAATTAACACAAATACAAGCATGGGCTCTTGTGTACTTGTTAGAAAAATCTACATGCTGCTTAGAAAATATATTTACATACATGCTGCCTAGAAAAATATATTTACAATGTGTGCTGCTTAGGAAGATGTGTATTTAATCATTCAAACACATATAAGTTGTATGATCAAATATATAGAGAAATGTGTGCTTTAGTTAGGAATAAATGTACTTAATGCATTTAATTCTGTCTTACTAGAATAACAGTAGAAATAAACCTGCATATTATTGCTTGAAGTACAAGCTGCAGTGTAATCAGAAATTTGACCTTGGCAGCTTGCAGATGCAGTCTGGCTCATGTCTTTCAAGTAAAGATTATTTTGCAAAGTTAGAAAATAATAAATCTGTTTGCATGTATGTGCTCTTCCTGCCTCCACCAGGAAGTAGTTTTGTCGCACTATCTCTGATAGTGCAGCTGGACAAGAGAAACAAAAGGAGGCTTTAAGGAAGACTTACATCTATTGTATTTGAACTAATCAGAGAACCTTGAATTGGCTACATCCTCAGGAGGTCATCGTGACTGACCAGCTGTTTGCAAGGCTGCAACATTCTCATGGGAAAAGGACTTTTTGAAAAACACGAACTCAGCAGTTTTTATGAATTACTATGATGTAAAGACCCTGTCACTGACCACACCAGTAAGGTGGGCAAAACTGATAATGAAATGTATATAACCAATGTGTTTTGGTCAATAAAGCAGTCAAAATTCTATACAAACTTTGTGTATGGTTTTTTGCCTCCTAATGTACATTAGTGATATCTGAGTTTCTCCTGCATTATTGTTTGTTATTAATTGACATTGTGTTTGAATAACTCAATGATTTTTACAGTCTGACTCTAACAAATTTATTTAACATCTTGGTCCTAATCGTGCGGAATTCCCTTGGTAAGCTACAGGTCAGAATATATAGGTGGTATTGAAGTCTGCGCAGAAGAAGGAAAGACCTCCGACTGAATTGTCGTGCCCAAAGAGGCTGTCCACTTGTCTGATCTGTGGCAAAAGCGGAAAACTGGGTCCTAAAAGCCTATCAAACATAAGCAGGAGGCTCGGTAAGCAGAATTCCTCTCTTTGTTTTTGTTTTAGATCGGGACCAGGTTACACTGTGCTATTGCTAAGGTTTGTGATAGCAGGGAGAGAGGTAGTCAAGTATTGTATCTTGAGTCATAGATCAGGAAATAAAGCAAAACAAAGTAAACAGTCATTCTAGACACTACTGTGAATACGGGAATAGAGATACCACGTGGTACAAGAGAAAGGGTTACGAACAGTTCTGTTGTTTTTCTCTCTCTCTCTCTCTTCTTTTTCTCTTCAGAGACATGGGAAATGAGTGCACTAAAGGGTCACGTGACCGCCTTTAACAGAAGATGCAAAATATATGCAATTACAGAGAGCAGATAATGTGAGATATTTTGCAACATGGGTTAACAAGTATGACTTTGATGGTAAATTGGATAAAATGGCATTAATAAAACTTTTAAGACAGTTAAAATCTGACAGAAGGTCAGGCAAAAGCAACGACAGTTGGGTGTTCCTCAAGCACATAGGTGGATTGAGGAAGCGAACCGAAGGAACAGAAAATAAAATGCAAAGGCATTATTTTTAGACAAAGAGGATAATAATGTAATAGTAGCATCGGTCCCTCCCTACCACGCCCACCGATGCCTTACTCAGAATATGAAGCGGAGGGCTGGCTGACCCCCACGCTACCCAGAGACAACAGGGATATTAAGACAACCATTTGTAAGAGAACCTATCGGGACTAGATCCCGAACACGACAAACACTTGTAGATGTTCAACCAAGCGGGAATTTATTAGATGAGGGTGAGGAAATCTGTCCATTAATAGAAGTACCAAACCCGCAGGCAGGACAGGAGGGCCAGGCCTCAACTCTCTTAGTATACAGACCATGGACACCGGAAGACATCCGAAAAGCTACAGAAGGAATTCCATCCAAAAATTAACTTTGAGAAATTTTTACAGGATTTACAGGGTATGAGATTAAGTTACCACTTAAATGGGGAAGAGGTAGAAAGAGTAGTTAGACAAATTTTAGGTCCAGACTGGCACATGATTTGTGGCACCTGGAATGCCCGTGACGCACAACACAGGCCACTCCTACATAGTGACGCAGAACTAGATACTAGATTGAAGGGTCTTACAGACCGCATTACTGAAAATGGAAACCTAGGGCAGACTGGACTTGCATTAACCAGTGTGTACAACAAGATAATGAAACTGTGGATGCATACTATGGTAGATTGTTAGAATGTTTTAATAACCATAGTGGCATGCCTGTTCCTGAAAATCAAAAATGATAGTTCATATGAACAACAATTGAAGAATGCATTTTTGAAAGGTTGTATTGCCCTGTCAATAGCTTCATCACGAAGCACATGATAGATCACCGAACAAGTAGGCTTCAAGCCTTGTTAGAATATGCTAGACATGCGAAAAACATTTTAACAGTAAAAAGAAAAGAAAACGCAGGTCTTCACAGCTGAAGACGCAAAGGAAGTTTTGTAGTACAAGCAGCCAAAAAGGGCAAGCAAAATATTCAGGGTAACAAACGCCTGACAAAACTCAGAAATTTATGAGAGCAGAAAGAAAAAGGTGAATGCTTCAATTGCGGTAAGAAGGACATTTGGCAAGGGATTGCAGGAGCAAGGTACCTGCGGAAAAAAAGGATAAGGAAGATGAGGATTGACTATATGATAGTTATGCTGCTCAGCAGTCTTCAGAAGAGACTAATGAGCAGGGGATGATGTAAATACCTTAGAAGAAGCAGATGACATGCAACTGGATGTAGAAGTTGGGGAAAGTGAAGTTTTAGATCTGGCACTACTGAGCTTAGAGCTCTATTTAGCAGACACGAAACCGAAGTTACACTTCTGGTAGAAGGGAGAGAAATCAAATTTTGTGTGATTCAGGAGCATCACGAACTTTGATACATCCTTCAAAGTTACCGAACACTCTGAGTCACCTGATTTCATATTAGTGAAAGCAGCAAACGGACAGTTGTACAGGGAACCACTTTCCCATGACATAGCAATAACTGATCCAGTCTCGGCATGACCCAGAGAAGTAAAATAGTACTTTCTGCCAAATGCCCCATGAACCTATTAGGAAGAGACCTTATGCAACTTTTTGGCATAGCAGTAGTCCCTACCATGAACGGTATGGAGGCGCAGAGACAAACTGATACCTTTGTAGTAATGGTCGGAGGGGAGGCTTATTATTGGTACAGCCAGGATCTGGTTACAACCGACCAGGGCAGTGACCGAGGAATTGATGAATGTAGCCACCAGCAAGGTGCCTCCCCTCGATACTGACCAGCAACATTTATTACATTGTACCCTATATTATTGTAGCACACCAGACCCTGATAAAGAATACGAACAAAAGTTGTTCAGGAATCCTGCAAATAGACTGATATTACGGACCCTATACTGGGACACTGAGGGCAACAGTGTGGTGAGTTGTTCGTTACCTCAGGAGTTTTTGGAATTGTACAACCAATAAACTACCACACGCTAGCCTAACCAAAACAAGAATGTTAGGTGGGTAGACTTGGGTGACAAAGTGACAGGATGGGAGAGACTAACTGACTTAGAGTTATCGGACTTAGGAGTACAGAAACAGAAACTGAATTGTTACGAAGCACGCCCAGCTGTACACTTACAACAGAGTGAAGACAGCTGAATGGCGTTCTTGATAGAAGAAGAAGAAAAAGCTTTGAGTAAAATACCAAATGTTCTTTGGTCAACAGGAAAATCAGATGTAGGACTTATTCGCACAGCAGGGCCAGTAGTTATTACACCAAAATCAGCCTTTAGACCAAGGAAAGACAATATCCTTTGAGCAAGGATGCAGAACAGGAATCAAACCTATTATAATGGCATTACTCAAGGAAGGGATACTGGTGGAATCTTTAGATTCACCATGTAATACTCCTCTATTTCCTGTAAAAAGCAAACGGGAATGGCGGATGGTACAAGATTTACAAGCTGTAAATGATGCGGTATTACCAAGAGCACCTACGTGCCAGACCCACATACTTTGTTAAATGATTTGAAGCCGCAACAGAAATATTTCACCGTGGTAGATATTAGCAATGCATTTTCTCAATACCTATCCACCCTGACAGCCAGCATTGGTTTGCATTTACATTTCAGGGCAAAAGGTATACGACACCGACTACCACAGGGATATAGTGAAAGTCCAACAATATTCGACAAGAGATGGCTAGCAACCTGGCGGGTTTTCTCCACCAGGGGCAGCCAAGTACTACTTTATGTAGATGACATCTTGCTTGCAGCTCCTACCCAGCAACAGTGTAGGGAAGACACAATAGCATTACTGAAATTCTTAGCTGAGCAAGGGCATAAAGTGAATAAACATAAATTGCAACTTTGGAAAGAAGAGGTTAAATACCAGGGATATGTGATATCCAAAGAAGGCAGAACATTAGATGAAGAACGAAAACAGCTATTTTACAAGCACCCAGACCAACTACCAAGAAGGAAATGATGTCTTTCTTGGGAACCACTAATTTTGTCGGTTGGATAATCCAATTATGCTTTAGAAACGGCTCCATTGGCTGATTTAATATTTAAAACACCAATGGCAGCACAAGAAACACTACACTGGACTCCGAAGCAGAGGCAGCCTTTGCAGACTAAAAACTGATAGTTTCATCATTAGTTTTAGGGCTTCCGAATTACCATAAGAGATTTTTCCAAACTGTAGATTGTATGGGATATATGACGCCAGTACTGACGCAACAACATGGCGGCAAGCAACGCCCATAGCTTATTATTCATCACAGTTAGACCCGGTGGCACGATCATTACCACCCTGCGTGCAAGCAGTAGTCGCAGCAGCTATGGCAGTGCAAGCTTCAGCCTCAGTGGTGTTGTTTCATCCTCTCACGCTGAGAGTACCTCATGCAGTTGCGATAATTTTGCTGCAGGCAAAAATAGCATTTTTATCCCCTGCCAGACATCTTTCTTGTATGACCATACTATTGAGTCAACCCCATATGACAATTGAACGTTGTACAACATTAAATCATTAACGTTACTTCCAATTCCTGTGGATGGCATACCGCACAGCTGCCTACAGGAAATGGAACAAATAACCACACCCAGACAAGATCTTACTGATATACCTTTAGCTGACGCAGAGGTGACATTTTTTTGTGGATGGGTCCTGTAGACGAGGTCCTACAGGGAAGAACCTAGTGGGCTATGCAGTAGTGACTGATGACGTAATCATAGAAGCACAACCCTGCAACATAACCTGTCAGCTCAAGCAGCAGAATTGATAGCTTTGACACGTGCTTGCACTCTAGCGAAAGGCAAATGTGTTAACATATATACTGACAGTCAGTATGCTTTCTCTACAGTGCATGTCTTTGCACAACAATGGAAAACAGGGAATGATAACATCTACTGGCAAACCGATTAATCATGCGCAATTAATTCTGAACCTGTTAGATTCTATTCAGTTACCCACTAGAATAGCTATCTGTAAATGTGCAGCCCATACAAAACAACAAGACAGAATTTCAAAGGAATGCTCGGGCTGATGCAGCTGCGGCAAGCTGCCTCAGACCCAGAAACTGTGCTTTTAAATGAAGAACTACAACCTTCTGAGACTCTAGATTTAGAAATGTTAAAAACAATGCAGACATTAGCTACAAAAGCAGAAAAGCAAAAGTGGATAAAACGAGGAGCAATCCTTAAAGAGGGACTGTACATCTCCAAAGAGGAGAAGCCCATATTACCATCTAATTTATTTAGATATGTAGCTTTGTTGAGCCATGGGCAGAGCCATGTCTCAACAGGGGATGGTACAGTTAGTTAACAAAACATTCCAAACATATGGATTTACGAATTATACACAAAAATTTTGTGCAACATGTCATATTTGTAGCAAACATCATGCACAGGAGCATTTAAACCAAAGCGAGGGAGTTTTCCAACACCACCCTATCCGCTCCATACTATTTGTATGGATTTCATAGAACTGAACAAATGTGAAGGGAAAAATACTGTTTAGTAATCATAGATATGTTTTCAAATGGGTAGAAGCTTTTCCAACTAGAAACCGGATGCAGCAACAGTGGCAAAGGCCCTAGTGAAAGAAATCATTCCTAGATTTGGCATACCGAAAGAATTTATAGTGACAATGGGACACATTTCGCTAACCAAACGATACAGCAGCTTGGGAGATTTTTGGGATTTCTTTGAAAAACCATTGTGCTTATCACCCTCAGTCAGCAGGACTGGTGGAGAGGTACAATGGAATTTTGAAAACAAGTTGAGAAAATTAATGAGTGAGACTCAAAAGACTTGGATTTGTTGTCTGCCTTTAGCACTGCTGAGCATGAGAACTGTTCCAAATGTAAAGGGCTTGACCCCTTTGAAATAGTGTTTGAAGGGCATATTGTGTGCCACAATGGAAGGCCCTCATGCCTGCAGAGCTGGAGGCCGATGACTCATTAGCTAGTTATATGAAAAGTTTTAACAAATAAGACTGTTTTGCAGTTGAACTCTTTCCAGATAAACAAGAAACGAAACCAGAAGCCGTGCTGACCCCGGGGTCCTGGATTTGGCTGAAAATCATAAAGAGAAAGAACTGGGCGAGTCCAAGGTGGGAAGGTCCGTACCAGGTACTGTTGGCAACACCCACCGCAGTGAAAATCGCTGAGAGAGCATCTTGGGTTCATTTAACCCATTGCAAACCTGTTAAGAAATTTAGTCTGGACATACCACAGGAACAGGATGGCCAGAGGCAGAATGAATAAAATGTGAAACAACCCAAGAGACACTGGTTCACTGGCCTACTGATCATACACTTAATAACTATGTTTGTAGTAACCTTTTTGTTGTTATGGTTTTTCTTGCATATAACTACAGAAGTGAAATTAATAAAACGTGATGAAGGACTGGCTATAGACTGGCACCCAAACTTTAACACATACCTGGCTATGAAACGAGTTTATGTAGAGACTATGAACGTTTCAAATTGCTGGGTCTGTACTGCAATACCTACAGCATATGGAGGACTTTTGATGTCTGCTGTCCCCTTGGGAATAAATGCAACTTGGGAAAACCTGTTATTTGACACAGGCACTGTGAGATCACAAGACAAAGTGGCATTACACTTGCCTGTTACTCAGAAAGGAATTGTTTGTTTTGTTAAAATGATACACTCCAGGTTGGTTGGAGTAACTGTAACATAACTGTGTCTTACAAATGTTATATAAAACCTATAGACCAAGGTACTAGTTGCAGCACGAATTATGATTCATATTTAAGCTTGATGAAAACAACATTGAGAAATGTGCAAAAATCTCCTGAAATATATAGACAATTCTCTGTTATAGATAAGAAAATGTTTCATTCAGGGTTAACCCGATCAGTACAAAAGTAGAAAACTGTTATTTTGTTTGTGGGAAAAAGCCTATAAATGGTTACCTGAGAATTGGTCCGCAGTTGTTTTTGGGTTATCTGGTTCCAGCCATAAGACATACTGCAGAATTGCCCTGGGTAAAATACGTAATGTAAGAGATGTAGCTCACCGAGCTGAAAATACAGTCAGAAAACCTACTAATCCAGTGGGTAAGATTGAAGCAAGCTGAAGGATCATTCGCCTGTGAAAGACAAAGAAAAATTGACCCATATGGACTTGAGTGACAGTGTTATATCCTGGGCTGGAATATTCCCAACCTATGGAGCAGTCAAATCGATTTGGGAATTGAGAAAATTGTCAAAACTTCTCAATGTAATGAGCAATGCGACTTTTTCCGCTCTTGAACTTGTGACTGATGAGATGAATGCAATGAGAACAGTTGTATTACAGAACCGAATGGCTCTCGACTTCACCCTAGCGGCGAGAGGTGGTACGTGCGCGCTTATCAAAGAAGAATGCTGTGCGCTCATTCCAGACAACCAGCATGAAATCAATGACCACCTGGAGGTAATACAGCAGGTGTCAGCAATGGCAGAACCAGGCCCAAACCCACTGACAAACTTTTTCCAGAATCTGTTTGGGGGTGGGGGTCGGTCCTTATGAACATTCTGATTGCAATTTGTGTGGTACTGCTCATAATTGGAGCATGTGTCTGCTGCGGGATACCCTGTGTGAAAAAATTAGTTAAAGAATTAGTTGATGTATCAGTGACTGAAACTATGTACCAAGATATAGAATTGAATTTATTGATACCGAGTGAAAGTCTATCTGAAATATAAAACAAATGACTTACTTAGCTGAAAGTCCTTGAAAGGAAAAGGCTAAGAAATGAACTAACACTGTTTATGTTTCAAGTAGTATTAAATGCATTAAAAGGAGGAGAATGTTAGAAAAATCTACATGCTGCTTAGAAAATATATTTACATACATGCTGCCTAGAAAAATATATTTACAATGTGTGCTGCTTAGAAGATGTGTATTTAATCATTCAAACACATATAAGTTGTATGATCAAATATATAGAGAAATGTGTGCTTTAGTTAGGAATAAATGTACTTAATGCATTTAATTCTGTCTTACTAGAATAACAGTAGAAATAAACCTGCATATTATTGCTTGAAGTACAAGCTGCAGTGTAATCAGAAATTTGACCTTGGCAGCTTGCAGATGCAGTCTGGCTCATGTCTTTCAAGTAAAGATTATTTTGCAAAGTTAGAAAATAATAAATCTGTTTGCATGTATGTCCTCTTTCCTGCCTCCACCAGGGAAGTAGCCTTGTGCGCACTATCTCTGATAGTGCGCAGCTGGGGACAAGAGAAACAAAAGGAGGCTTTAAGGAAGACTTACATCTATTGTATTTGAACTAATCAGAGAACCTTGAATTGGCTACATCCTCAGGAGGTCATCGTGACTGACCAGCTGTTTGCAAGGCTGCAACATTCTCATGGGAAAAGGACTTTTTGAAAAACACGAACTCAGCAGTTTTTATGAATTACTATGATGTAAAGACCCTGTCACTGACCACACCAGTAAGGTGGGCAAAACTGATAATGAAATGTATATAACCAATGTGTTTTGGTCAATAAAGCAGTCAAAATTCTATACAAACTTTGTGTATGTTTTTTTGCCTCCTAATGTACATTAGTGATATCTGAGTTTCTCCTGCATTATTGTTTGTTATTAATTGACATTGTGTTTGAATAACTCAATGATTTTTACAGTCTGACTCTAACAAATTTATTTAACAGTACTGAAGCTTCCTGTTAACTGTACCTCTCAAGCCCCGCCATATTGCTACCTCCGGCCTGAGCTCACAGGCCTAGCCATGTTGCTTCAGCAGGCCTTAGCTCACAGGCCTTGCCATGCGGTTTCCTGCAGGCCTCACTCACAGGCCTTGCCATGCGGCTCCATGCAGGCCTCAGTTAACAGGCCTTGCCCTGCGGCTTCTTGCCGGTCTCAGCTCACAGGCCCTATCATGCGACTTCCTGCAGGCCTCAGCTCACAGGCCCAGCCATGTGGCTTCCTGCAGGTCTCAGCTCACAGGCCCAGCCATGTGGCTTCCTGCAGGCCTCAGCTCACTAGGCCTCTAAGCTCTTGAGCCTAGCCATGTGGTTTCCTGCAGGCCTCAGTTCACAAGCCCATCCATGTGGCTGCCTGTAGGCCTCAACTCCCTGGACCAGCCATCTCGGTCCCCGTGAGCCTCGCTGCCTTGCACTTTGACTAACACAATAAAATCCGATTAAAAAACCTATAAAAACATTCTTGATACTCTACTGAGGATTTATGTAATATGTTATTGTGCAATCTTAATTACTAGCCTGTTTGCCATCCGGTAAAAAACTGCTTTCAAACCACTTAATTGCCTCGAAGTATAGTAAACACCTAGGATTCAAAACAGCAACTGTTCTTACCCTGGAGAATTCCTTTTAATCCTGCAATTAACTAACAACAAAGAAGACTTTACATTGTTCTAAAACCACCCACTGTTTTCAACTCTCATTAGAATTACACAGACAACTTTAACTATTAGCATGTTTGAAGGATATTGGAATTAAGATTAGAAATACTAACATTCCACTCTGTTGCTACAGCCAAACTTAATACTAAAATTGCCCCAGCATCTCTTTCCAAACAGCTTCAAAAACCCCCAGCAACTGATCCTACCACAGATAACTTCCCTTAAGGTTGTAATTAAAACAACAAACAAAAAAGAGGGCCTTACCTTGTACCATGATAAACCACTTAATTCAAACAATCCACTGATCAGTTGCTACAAGCTGTCCAGGTAGGAATCAAGAAGACTGATTTGGTTTGTTCCCAGCCTTTTCAATCCTTCCTCTAGCCAGCCCATCCCACCTTACCCTCCTACCTATCCTGGCCCTACCTGCCCCCCCCTCCCCCCACTGAAACCTGAGTCCGAGCTGACCTGCCTCAGACAAATGGCAGCTTGCTGCGATTAGGCTTGCAATCTGTTGATCTATGTTATTTGGACAATGGCTTCTGCTATTGTCATCCGTTGCTGTGAGTGTTGCCGGTTACCATACACATTGCTTGCTCAGAGGCAGAATTCACAATTCTGAACACTACTGTGGTCTCCTTTAAGGACCATGAGCCAGTGGTCGACAGTACTGCAGCCACTGCATCGCTCACATATGCCGTCTACTGATACCTACAGGACTGCATGGATCAGGCATTCCCTTACCCAACTGTGGTTCATTGTACCAATGCCAAGCATCCAGTGTGGTGTACCCCAGCCATACACAAGCTGTACAATGAGAGGAGGTGGCTACTACAAGGCGGAGCAGACACCTTGTGAGGTATGACACCCTTGGTCATTATATGTGTAGAGCTACACGCTGTCATGACATGGTCCAGGGCACGTTCCACAGATATACCTACATGGACCTGGCTGACAATCATACACCCTTCATTTGCTATGCTCGACACCTGGGAGGCCACTCCCACATATGCTCTGACTGGGTTCACGATGATGTGGAGTTTACTCAGCATACACACATTGCCAAAATTCGGGCTGACATGTTCGGTGAGAACATCTCCACACCCTCCCCCCCACATGAAGAGATGTCTGTACCAGCGGTTTGTGGTCCCCAAATGTTCTGTGACACATGGGTGGGACATGCTCTCTCCAGGGTAGTGAACATAGCATCCATGAGACCAGCTGGTGACCCAACTGTGTACTCCACTATCTCATTGAGGAATTAGACCCACAGTTAGGACAGCTGTTTCTTTGTAGCCTCACCTCAGGTAACGTACCCAGGTTGTGTCGCACGGTGACTGTAGTCCCACGTCACAAGGCCAATGCCTCCACTGACCCTGGTTATTACTGTCCCATTACCATGAGGATACCTATCTGCAAAGACATGGGGAGGGATCATACTGCGGCTCGTAGATGAAGGCATAGGGGACCTGCATACTTTGCATCCAACACGGTTTGGCTTGTTCAGGGGCAGTTCATGCCTTTAAAGCATGGTTGACGTTTTCGGGACAGTCACCAAGACCATTGATGGGGGTCTTGCAGTCCATACAGCCTACCTCGACCTGGCAAAGGCCTTCAACACATTACCCCCCTCAGGTATCGTTGATAAACCCATTGGCTGGGATGTGAACACGTACATCACAGGATGGGTTGTAAACTGGCTTTGTGACACAGCCCACGCGGTCATAGCTGCTGGCAGCATGTCAGACCTACTGCCTGTCGCAGGCGGTGTCCCATGGGGTCCCTTCCTGGGTCCACTCCTCTCATACATCTACATTTCCACAGTACAGGCACACACAGGGGTGTTATGGGCAACATTGTTTGTAGATGACTGCGAAACAGGTGCCATAGTGGGACGGACATCTGACACAGATATCCTTCAAGGGCCTCCCACATATGCATATCTGCTGTCAGGGACATGTCCCACAGCTAAATGCAAAGTAATGCAACATCATACCTGTCGAGGAGTAGTAGGTCACCCCTGTCCAGCATATGGGTGGCAGTCCACTGAGCGCAGGGGTGATTACCAGGGATCAGGGGACAGAGGTTGTCGGTCACCATTCGCTCAACGCACATGTTGTTATCGTGGTTCGTGGGACTTCTACATTGCCCACCTGTTTGTGCAGGGATTCACATCTACATCAGGGTAGGTCATTGTCTCCTTGTACTCATTACGTGTTACACCTATGATTGACTACATTGCCCCATTCGGAGGGTATCTGACCCAACACCTACAGCAGCTGGGAAGGCCTCATAGGTTAATTGTCATACAGATGCAGGATGTCATGGATTTGTGTAATGCTGCCCCACTTGTAGGACCCCTGCCCCATTCGGTCACATACCTGTTGTTCAGTGTTGACCTGTGCCTGACATACAAGGCCATGTCAACCCATATGTCATGTCTATGCTTCCCCTACTGTATCTGCATCCCTCAGAACCACAGGGGCAGGTGACATGAACCTTGTCACGGTCGTTAATGGGATGTGTTTGAGTGACACATACGTCACACGGACACTCACAATGCTGTGGATCTACATCACAGTACATGTGAGACAGACATCCTTGCTAGCCTTGTTCGGGGGTATGTTGTCCATTGGATGGGGGATTGCAGATATAGGCCAGGGATTACATCATTATCACTGCTTGACAGAGGTACAGCAATATCATAAGTATTTTATCTCCGGCCCAGAAGGTTGGCAAAGGAATCCTAACTATGGTGTAGGGTTATGGCTGAACTTGGGTCGATGGCCTACCCTGTACCTATGGACCTATGAACCTATATTCATAGTTTGTCCCATTTACACTTGTCTATCCCCTATCCTCTTTCTCATGTGTATATTTCTGTGGCACGTGATTGTCCTCTGTATTACTTGCAGGTATGCTGTCTACAGTGCACATATGTCACAGTTGATTACAGTGTATCTGTGTCCCTAACACTGTGATACTGAGGACTACCACACATCCTTCACAACATTACATGCATATGTCCATTCTATTCTTCTTTGGCCTATGGGGGGTGTTAAGGCAACAATTACACATGTCCCTGTTTGTGCATGCTTCATGGTGGTGTTTGACCAGCCTCCGTTGCAGTCGTGGGTTGGACAGTAGTGTTTCTGTGTGTTTGGCATGTGTTTTTATTGCCGGTACATCTGTGGGAGGTGTGGTTGGCACATGTTCCTCTTTGCAGGGAGCCCCATCCTGGGGTTTTGTGTCATGCATCTGCACTTGGCATGTGCCATATGTCCTGTGCTATTCCCACAGTCGTGTATGCCTTCATGCACTACTACTGTGTGTTACTGGCTGTTTGTATGTGGTACACATGGTGATTGTGGTGGTTGGCTTGACCTATTCCCATGCTAGAACATACACATCTGTCAATTACGTTGTTTAAATCAAACTGTAACACTCATTAGTCTTTTCAAAATGACAGTCAATAACACAGGAAGCTCAGATTCACAACGTTTTAATAGTGTGCACCAGGAGGCAAATAACTATGCAGTACAAGTATAGAGTTTTGTCTGACTCTATACAAGAAAAAGCTGTATGAGTATTGTGTTTACAATCATCTTTTGCCCACCTTAATGATGTGGTCAGTCACAGGGCATTTACATCACTATAGTCCACAATATTGTATTCCTACAACAGTGCTAAGGTAATGCTTATTAAATGTTTTCCCATGAGAATAGCACAGCCTTGCAAGCCACATAGTCAATTAGAATGTCCTTCTGTAAATTCTGCTCTGTCAAGGTTCCAAGCCTGTTCCGATATGATCATCAGTTCATTTCCTACTAGGTTCCTTTGTCTCTCTGGTGAGCAGCTGTACTCTGTCTTAGATAGAGCTCACAAGGCCATCCTCCTCAGTGGAAGGATGAAGATATACCTGTACATACATTTATTATTGTCTAACCCAGCAGATGACTAATGCTGAATGACATACGCCTGCTGCACTGGTTACTGCCAGGGTCAGGGTTCGATCACACTGCAGCTACACTACAGGCAATTACATGCATGATAAGTTCTACTGCCATATTGTAAAATAGATTAATATGCATTATACACTATTTGCTTCTAAACTAGCACGTCATATATATGTTTAAATATATATTTTTCTAACATTCTACCTCCTTTGATTGCTTCTATTCTATCCAGAAACATATACAACATTATTTCATTCCCTAGCCTCTTCCTCTCTGGAACGTTTAACTAGGCAAGTCATTTGTTGTACATTTCAGAAAGGATTTCATTTGGTATTAACAAATACCACTACAGGTCTTGATACACAGTCTCGGTTACAGATACGTCGACATAGTCCATGACTAATACTTTCATACAAAGTATCCCGCAACAGACACATGCTCCCAATATGAGCAGAACAACACAAATGGCAATCAAGATATTCAGTATGAGTGAACCCCATCCACCAAATGGTTTCTGGAAATAGTTCGTCAGTGGTTTTGGGCCTGGTTCCGCCATGGCTGATACCTGCTGTATTACCTCTAGGTGGGCGTTGATATCGTGCTTATTCTGTGGTACTTAGACACAGCGGTCTTCTTTGATAAGCGCGCATTACCACTTCTCGCCGCCAGGGTGCAGTCGTGAGCCATTAGATTTTGTGACACAACAGTTCTCATTGCATTCAGTTCATCAGTCACAGGTTCAAGAGCGAAAAGTCGCATTGCTCATTCCTCCGACAGGTTTTGACAACTTCCTCTGTTCCTGATTGATTTCACTACTCCACAAGCTGGGATTGTCCAGCCCAGGATATAACACTGTCACTCAAGTCCATATGAGTAAATATTCCTTTATCTCTTGCAGAAGAATGATTTTTCAGAACAGCTTCCATTTCACCCACTGGATTAGTAGGTTTTCTGACTGTGTTCCCAGTTCTTCGAGCTATATGTCTTACAGTTTGTTTCACCCAGAGGCAATTCTGCAGTATGTCATATGACTGGAGCCAGATAACCCAAAAAACAACTGCCGGACCAATTCTCAGGTAACCATTGATATGCTTTTTTCCCACAAACAAAATAACGATATTCTACTTTACTACTGATGCGGGTTAACTCTGCATGTAACATTTTCCTGTCTATAACAGAGGACTGTTTATACAATTCCGGATGTTTCTGCACATCTTTCCACATTGTTCTCATGAAGCTTAAATACAAATCATGAATGGTGCTACAACTAGTACTGTGATCTTTGGCTGTTATATGACATTTGTAAGACACAGTTATGTTACAATTACTCCCACCAACTTGGACTGTATCATGTTTATGAAAACAAACAATTCCTTTTTGTGAAACAGGTAAGTACAGTGCCACTTTGTCCTGTGATCTCACAGAACCTGTATCAAAGTGTAAATATTCACAAGTCGCAATCTATCCCCAAGGGGACAACATACATCGGAAGTCCTCCATATGATGTAGGTATGGCAGTACAAACACAGCAATTTGAAATGTTCATAGTCTGTACATGCACACGCGTTATGCCTAGGTATGTTTTGAAGTTTGGATGCCACTCTGTGGCCAGTTCATCACGTATCACTATTTGTATCTGTGTAGTTATATGCAGGTAAGGTCCCAGCAAATGTAATGTCACCACAAACATGGTTAATAGGTGTATGATCAGTAGGACAGTAAACCAAATGTCTTTGGGGTTGCTTTGTATTGTTATACACTCTGGCTCGGGTGATTCTGTCTCTATGGTATATCGGCTACAACATGTAAATCACACTTGATATCCTTTACCGGTTTGAAAAAGGTGAGGTGAACCCAGGACGACCTTTCTGCAAACTTTACTGCAGTAGGCGTTGCCAACAGTACCTGGTACGGACCTTCCCACGTTGGACTCGGCAAGTTACTTTTTTGGATAACAGTGAAACACACCCAGGATACTGGAGTCAGCTATCGTCCGCTTCGCTTGCTCTTTATCTGTAAAAGAGTTTAACTGCAAAACAGTGTTACTGGTTAACAATCCTCTCATGTAACTTGCTAATGAGCCATCGACCTCCAGCTCTGCAGGCATGACAGCTTTCCACTGTGGCACATAATATGCCATTCCAAATACTACTTCGAAGGGGTTCAAACACTTTACATTTGGAACTGTTGTCATGCTCAGCAATGCTAGAGGTAGACAGCAAATCCAACTCATCTGGGTGTCACCCGTCAACCTCCTCAACTTATTTCTCGGGATCCCATTGTACCTCGCCACCAGTCATGCTGACTGTGGGTTGTACATGCAATGATTATTCATGGAAATCCCAATTAATCCCCCATGTTGCTGGATTGTCTGGTTCACAAAATGTGTTCTATTGTCACTGTAGCTTCTTTACAGTTTGCCAGATATAGGGATACTTTATTTTACTGGGACCTTTGCCACTGTTGCTGCATCCGGATTCCTGGTTGGGTATACTTCTACCCATTTTGATAATATATCTATAATCACTAAACAGTATTTCTTCCCTTCACATTTATTCAGCTGTATAAACTCCATACAAATAGTACGGAACGGTTAGGGTGGTGTAGGGAAACCCACTCCCTTCGGTTTAAATGCTCCCTGTGCATGATGTCTACTGCAAATATGACACACTGCTCATGATGTTTGTATGTGGTTCCTAATTCCGTATGTTAGGGATATTCTGTTAACCAACTGTACCATCCCCCCTGTTGAGACATGGCTCTACCCATGGCTCAACAAAGCCGCAAGACATTATCTGAATACATTGAAGACGTTAATATTGGCTTTCTCACTGTGGATATGTACAGTCCGTCTTCAAGGATTGCTCCCTCGTCATACCCATCGCCTGCTTCTCTGTTCAGTAGTTGATGTTTGCATTGTTTCTAACATTTCTACATCTAGAATGTCTGAGGATTAATCATTCCTCATTCAAAAGACACTTTCTCGACTGTGAGGCTGCTTGTTCTTTGCAGCTGCATCAGCTCGTGCCTTACCTTTCCTAATGTTATCCTGTTGCTTTGCAGGAGCTGCACATTTACAATTAGCTACTTTAGTGGGTAACTGAATGGAATCTAATGCATTCAAGATCTATTGCGCATGATTAATCGTGGTTTACCAGTGGATGTTATACCCTATTCTTCCACTGCTGCACATAAACATGCACTGTAGAGACAGCATACTGACTATCGGCATGAATGTACATCACATCTGATATTCGCTAGAGTGCAAGCACGTGTTATAGCTATCACTTCTGCTGCTTGAGCAGACACGTTATGCTGCAGGGTTTGGGCTTCTACAATCTCATTATCAATAACTACTGCATAACCTACTTGATTCTTTCCTGTAGGTCTCTTTCTACATGATCCTGCATTAACATAAACTGTCACCTCTGCATCATCTAAGGGTATATCAGTGATATCCTGTCTGTGTGGAGTTATTTCCCTCCATTTCATATAGGCAACTGTGTGGTGTGCCATACACAGGTGTCCCGGGGGAAAAGTTTTGGG
>NC_056730.1:173491484-173506894 GCF_019279795.1 Protopterus annectens | reverse complement strand
AAAGGGCCCTGTAGTCCCACTTCACAAGGATGGTGCCTCCACTGACCCTGGTAATTACCATCCCATGAGCTTGACAAGCCTTATCTGCAAAGCCATGGACAAGGATCATAATGGAACTCATAGATAAAGACATAGGGGACTTGCATATTTGGATCCAACCCAGTTTGGCTTGGTCAAAGGCAGATCATGCCTTTTAAACGTGTTTGACTTTTAGGATCAGTCACCAAGGCCATTGATGGGGTAAAGCAGTCCATACAGCCTACCTCGACCTGGCAAAGGCCTTACACAATACCCTCAGGTATCATTGATAAACCCGTCAGCTTGAATGTAAATACATACAGCCAGATGGGTTGCAAACTAAGTGACAGAACCCACATGGTCACAGTTGCTGGCGCCATGTCATACTCACAGCCGGTCACAGGTGGTGTCCCACGGGGCTCAGTCCTGGGTCCACTATTTTTCGGCATCTACATTTCCAAAGTACAAGCAAACACAGGGGGGTTATGGCTGACAATGTTTGCAGATGACTGTAAACTGGGTGTCATAGTCGGACACATCTGACACAGATATAAGGGCCTCACAGATATGGATAACTGGTGCCAGAGACATGGCCTACAGCTAAATGCCGGGAAATGCATAGTCATACCCTTCAGGAAGAACAAGGTTACCCCTAGCTACCATATAGGTGGCAATCCACTGAGCACAGAGGGAGTTACCAGGGATCTGGGGACCCGGGTTGTCGGTAACCGTTCGTTCGACACACACGTTGCTAACGTAGTTAGGTAGACCTTCTACATTGCCCACCTGATCATGAAGGGATTCACATCTAGATCAGGGGAGGTCATTGTCCCCTTGTACTCATCACTCATTAGACCTATGATTGAGTACAATGCCCCGTTCAGAATGTATCTAACCCAACACCTGCAGCAGCTGGAAAGGCCACAACAGTTCATCGACAAACGGATGCAGGGTCTCAGGAATATGTGTTATGCTGACCGACTGAAAGGATTCCAGCTCTATTCAGTCGCATACCACTTGCCCAGAGGTGACCTGTGCCTGGCATACAAGGCCATGTTGAACCCAGATTTGATGACTATGCTTCACCTAAAGAATCTAGATCCCTCAGAACCACAAGGGCAGGTGACGTACACCTTGACACTGTCATTAATAGAACGTGATGGTGGGACAGATTCATCACCCAGACACTCACTATGCTGTGGAACAACATCCCAGTACATGTGAGGCAGAGCACCTCGCTGGCCTTGTTTTAGTATTTTGACAAGGATGTCTGAATTGATTTATTTAACTAACCTTCTAAATGAATATTTACTTTACCACGTTGTGAATCTTTACATTTCATTGATATATTTTACATTAGTCATAATCATAAGGTTTATCTCTATATATTATGGTTCATTTATATTACTAGGTGTCTCTAGTTCTTTTAATATATTGGCACAATCCCTAGAACATATATATGTAGCTTATACACTCAGACATTTGGAAAACATTATGTTGGTTCTTCTTTCATATTTATACATATATTTTTATTTTTCTATAAAGAATATACTTTTTGAAGCAATGTCTGATTTACTCACTGTGTGGAATCTGTAACCCGAGTAAAGTTTTTCAGCTTGTTTGCCTTTAAGACATTTAATCAATACTTAGCACATCTAATTTACTGACCAATTAAGGGTTTTAAATGTAGTAGGTTGAACTGCATTGTATTTATTCTGAAGAAGTCCGCTTATGAAGCAGACGAAAAGCGCTTCAATAAACTATGGTGACTGCATTTAATTCCTGGTGGGCTCTGAGTGGTCACTGACCGTTTCTGTACCTCATTTGCTTTGGACTTTCAGCTGGTCTCTGTGTTTTTGTATGGGGAATGTCAAGTGTAGTCCCTATGTGTATTACCTGTGTAATGCCTTACTGCGGCAGTGTAATTCCACCGGTTTGCAGTTATGGGTGCCCTCTTGTTAGCTTGTCCATCCATGTGAATTGCCTACTGGACACTGGTATAGGGCTGTACACATTTCACACCTGATTTAGCATTCTCCGTGGATGCTTTGCATTATTAGTGGGAGTAAGGCAGGTACTAGCCCACATCCCTCCCAGGCGGACAACGGATTATCTGCCAGACAACACAGAGCCCCATTTCTGCATACCCAAAATCCCATGGCTGCAACCCTCGACAGTACCCATTACACATCCTTCATGCGTGCGGGACTGGGATGTGGACGCACATGTATGGACACGTCGATCTGGGTATTTCTGTTCATATGTCCTGCATTTCATGGACACTTGTCATCAACCTTAAACAAGCTGGTGGTGCATATGTCTAACTGTGCCATAGTCATGGCTATAACATCGTCTGTTGTTCGGAGACGGCTGGAGTGGGTTCTGTGAGAAGGTATTTTTGGGTCCTTCAATGGACACCAATGTGCATATGTAAAGTTAGATGTTGCTGGACTGTGTCCAACTGGCCAGTGCTTTTGACTGCTGCTGTATGTTCCCCAATTGCAGATGTCTGTTTGACTACCCATTCTACGTGGTGCTACGTAACCAGGTGATTTAGTACTGTGAACAAATGGTGTACATCCAAAGATGCAGGTTAGCAACTGCTTCAAATAAACCTCAGACATCCCAATAGGACATATCCGTCACTGTATTTTCAACATAACACCACCGGAACATGTTGATCCCCTATGTATTCATTGAAGCATGTTTTCATAGGTGGGAGCCATAGTTTACATATCCTAGTTGGCGTTGTGGGTGTGCCATTAGTATGTGTTCCACAGGTCGCCCATCTGTTCCGCTGTATGGTAGCGAGTGCTCCCCATTTTGTTGCTGGCAGATTGAGTGCTGTGTACGCCGGTGTTTCGCGGTCCAACTTTGTATGGGGAATGTCAACTGTAGTCCCTATGTATATTCCCTGTGTTATGCCTTAACGCGGCTGTGTAATTCCCCCGGGTTTGCAGTTGTGGGTGCCATCTTGGTCGTACGCTTGTCCATCCATGAGAATTGCCTACTGGACACTGGTATAGGGCTGTACACATTTCACACCTGCATTTAGCATTCTCCGGTGGATGCTTTGCATTATTAGTGGGGAGTAAGGCAGGTGCTACGCACACATCCCTCCCACGGGGCGGGACAAAGGATTACCTGCAAAACAACACCGAGCCCTGTTTCTACATACCCAGGATCCCTTGACTGCAACAGTCGACACTACCCATTACACATCCTTCATGTGTGCGGGACTGTGATGTGGACGCACTTCTATGGACTCGGTACCCTGGGGATTTCTGTGCATATGTGCTGCATTTCATGGACAGCTATCATCAACATTGAACACGCTTGCGGTGCATATGTAGCTGTGGCGTGGTCACGACAATGAGTTCATGTGGGTGATGAGGCTGGCACGCATTCCTGAATAAATTTTGGGTCCTAGAAAGGACACCACTGTGCATATGTAAAGTGTAGAGCTTGTCGGACTGTGTCCTTGTGGCCAGTGGGTTTGACTGCTGCTGTGTGTTCAACAATCCCGCATGTCTGCTTGACTACCCATGTGTAGTGCTACGGAACCATGTTTTCGAGACCAGAACCCAATGGTGTACATCCAATGTTGCAGGTTAACAACGCTTTAATTAATCCCCAGAGGTCCCGGTTGGGAAGTATATCGCCACTTTATTGTCGAACAACACCTCCAGACTAGGTAAATCACGGGAACTTTAGCCCGGTCTTGACCATTTGCAAGTGTAATTAGCAGACACGTGTCAATACATGTATGATAATACATATTGTCATGCCGAAGGTAATCTATGTTATTTGGACAATGGCTTCTGCTATTGGCATCCGTTGCTGTGAGTGTTGCTGGTTACCATACACATTGCTTGCTCAGAGGCAGACTTCACAATTCTGAACACTACTGTGGTCTCCTTTAAGGACCCTGAGCCAGTGGTCAACAGTACTGCAGCCACTGCATCACTCACATATGCCGTCTACCGGTACCTACAGGACTGCATGAACCAGGCATTCCCTTACCCAACTGTGGTTCATTGTACCAATGCCAAGCATCCAGTGTGGTGTACCCCAGCCATACAAGCTGTACAACAGAGGAGGTGGCTACTACAAGGCGGAGCAGACACCTTGTGAGGTATGATGCCCTTGGTCATTATATGTGTAGAGCTACAGGCTGTCATGACATGGTCCAGGGCACGTTCCACAGATATACCTACATGGACCTGGCTGACAATCATACCACCTTCATTTGCTAGGTCCTACACCTGGGAGGTCACTCCCACATATGCTCTGACTGGGTTCACGATGATGTGGAGTTTACTCAACATACACACATTGCCAAAATACGGGCTGACAAGTTCGGTGAGGACATCTCCACACCCCCCCCCCCACATGAGGAGATGTCTGTACCAGCGGTTTGTGGTCCCCAAATGTTCTGTGACACACGGGTGGGACATGCTCTCTCCAGGGTAGTGAACATAGCATCCATGAGACCAGCTGGTGACCCGACTGTGTACTCCACTATCTCATTGAGGAATTAGACCCACAGTTAGGACAGCTGTTTCTTTGTAGCCTCACCTCAGGTAGCGTGCAGGTTGTGTCGCACAACTGTAGTCCAACGTCACAGGGCCAATGCCTCCACTGACCCTGGTTATTACTGTCCCATTACCATGAGGAGACCTATCTGCAAAGACATGGAGAGGGATCATACTGCGGCTCGTAGATGAAGGCATAGGGGACATGCATACTTTGCATCCAACACGGTTTGGCTTGTTCAGGGGCGGTTCATGCCTTTAAAGCATGGTTGACATTGGGACAGTCACCGAGGCCATTGATGGGGGTCTTGCAGTCCATACAGCCTACCTCGACCTGGCAAAGGCCTTCAACACATTACCCCCCTCAGGTATCATTGATAAACCCATTGGCTGGGATGTGAACACGTACACAGGATGTGTTGTAAACTCTATGTGACACGCACGCGGTCATAGTTGCTGGCAGCATGTCAGACCTACTGCCTGTCATGAGTGTCCCATGGGGCCCTTCCTGGGTCCACTCCTCTTACATCTACATTTCCACAGTACAGGCACACACAGGGTGTTATGGGCAACATTGTTTGTAGATGACTGCGAAACAGGTGCCATAGTGGGACGGACATCTGACACAGATATCCTTCAAAGGGGCCTCCCAGATATGCATATCTGCTGTCAGGGACATGCCACAGCTAAATGCAAGTAATGCAACATCAAACCTGTCATGGAGTACTAGGTCACCCCTGTCCAGCATATAGGTGGCTGTCCACTGAGCGCAGGGGTGATTAACAGGGATCAGGGGACAGAGTTTGTCGGTCACCATTCGTTCAACACACGCGTTGCTATCGTGGTTCGGTGGGACTTCTACATTGCCCACCTGTTTGTGCAGGGATTCACATCTACATCAGGGTAGGTCATTGTCTCCTTGTACCCATTACGTGTTACACCTATGATTGACTACATTGCCCCATTCGGAGGGTATCTGACCCAACACCTACAGCAGCTGGGAAGGCCTCATAGGTTAATTGTCATACAGATGCAGGGTGACATGGATTTGTGTAATGCTGCCCCACTTGTAGGAACCCTGCCCCATTCAGTCACATACCTGTTGTTTAGTGTTGACCTGTGCCTGACATACGAGGCCATGTCAACCCATATGTCATGTCTATGCTTCACCTACTGTATCTGCATCCCTCAGAACCACAAGGGCAGGTGACATGAACCTTGTCACTGTCATTAATGGATGTGTTGGAGTGACACATGTCACCCAGACACTCACTATGCTGTGGATCTACATCACAGTACAGAGATCCTTTAGCCTTCGGGGGTATGTTGACCATTGGATGGGGATTGCAGATATAGGCCGATTACATCATTATCACTGCTTGACAGAGGTACAGCAATATCATAAGTATTTTATCTCCGGACAGAAGGTTGGCAAAGTAATCCTAACTATGGTGTAGGGTTATGGCTGAACTTGGGATGGCCTACCCTGTACCTATGGACTATGAACCTATATTCATAGTTTGTCCCATTTACACTTGTCTATCCCTATCCTCTTTCTCATGTGTATATTTCTGTGGCATGATTGTCCTCTGTATTACTTGCAGGTATGCTGTCTACAGTGCACATACTCACGGTTGATGACAGTGTATCTGTGTCCCTACACTGTGATACTGAGGACTACCACACATCCTTCACAACATTACATGCATATGTCCATTCTATTCTTCTTTGGCCTATGGGGGTGTTAAGGCAACAATTACACAGTCCCTGTGTGTGCACGCGTCATGTGGGTGGTTGACCAGCCTCCGTTGCAGTCGTGTGTTGGGCGGTAGTGTTTCTCTGTGTTTGGCATGTGTTTTATTGCGGTACATCTGTGGGAGGTGTGGTTGGCACATGTTCCTCTTTGCAGGACACCCATCCTGGGGTTTGTGTCATGCATCTGCACTTGCGTGCCATATGTCCTGTACTATTCCCACAGTCGTGTATGTGCACTTACTGTGTGTTACTCGCTGTTTGTATGTGGTACACATGGTGATTGTGGTGGTTGGCTTGACCTATTCCCATGCTAGGACATACACATCTGTCAATTACGTTGTTTAAATCAGACTGTAACACTCATTAAGCTTTTCAAAATGACAGTCAATAACACAGGAAGCTCAGTTTCATAACGTTTTAATAGTGTGCACCAGGAGGCAAATAACTATGCAGTACAAGTATAGAGTTTTGTCTGACTCTATACAAGAAACAGCTGTATGAGTATTGTGTTTACAATCAGCTTTTGCCCACCTTAATGAGGGCATTTACATCACTATAGTCCACAATATTGTATTCCTACAACGGTGCTAATTTAATGCTCATTAAATGTTTTCCCATGAGAATAGCACAGCCTTGCGAGGCACATAGTCAATTAGAATGTCCTTCTGTAAATTCTGCTCTGTCAAGGTTCCAAGCCTGTTCGATACAATGTCCAGTTCATTTCCTACTAGGTTCCTTTGTCTCTCTGGTGAGCAGCTGTACTCTGTCTTAGATAGAGCTCACAAGGCCATCCTCCTCAGTGGAAGGATGAAAGATATACCTGTACATACATTTATTATTCTCTAACCCAGCAGATGACTAATGCTGAATGACATACACCTGCTGAACTGGTTACTGCCAGGGTCAGGGTTCAATCACACTGCAGCTACACTACAGGCAATTACATGCATGATAAGTTCTACTGCCATATTGTAAAATAGAATAATATGCATTATACACTATTTGCTTCTAAACTAGCACGTCATATATGTTTAAATATATATTTTTCTAACATTCTCCCTCCTTTGATTGCTTCTATTCTATCCAGAAACATATACAACATTATTTCATTCCTTAGCCTCTTCCTCTCTGGAACGTTTAACTAGGCAAGTAATTTGTTGTACATTTCAGAAAGGATTTCATCTTGTATTAACAAATACCACTACAGGTCTTGATACATAGTCTCGGTTACAGATACGTCAACAGAGTCCCTGACTAATACTTTCATACAAGGTATCCTGCAACAGACACATGCTCCCAATATGAGCAGAACAACACAAATGGCAATCAAGATATTCAGTATGAGTGAACCCCATCCACGAAATGGTTTCTGGAAATGGTTCAGTCAGTGGGTTTGGGCCTGGTTCCATGGCTGATACTTGCTGTATTACCTCTAGGTGGCGGATGATATCGTTCTTATTATGTGGTACTCAGCCACAGCAGTCTTCTTTGCCATGCGCGCACGTACCACTTCTCGCCACCAGGGTGCAGTCGTGAGCCATTACATTT
Source organism: Protopterus annectens (assembly GCF_019279795.1). Lineage (NCBI taxonomy): Eukaryota > Metazoa > Chordata > Ceratodontiformes > Protopteridae > Protopterus > Protopterus annectens. Next base: position 173,499,038 of record NC_056730.1, on the reverse strand, counting down.
TGTGACACAACAGTTCTCATTGCATCCAGTTCATCAGTCACAAGTTCGAGCGAAAAGTCACATTGCTCATTCCTCCGACAGGTTTTGACAACTTCCTCTGTTCCTGATTGATTTCACTGCTCCATAAGCTGGGATTGTTCCAGCCCAGGATATAACACTGTCACTCAAGTCCATATGAGTCAATATTCCTTTATCTCTTGCAGAAGGAGTTTTCAGAACAGCTTCCATTTCACCCACTGGATTAGTAGGTTTCCGACTGTTCCCAGTTCTTGAGCTATATGTCTTACATTTCGTTTGTACCCAGAGGCAATTGTGCAGTATGTCATATGACTGGAGCCAGATAACCCAAAAACAACTGCGGACCAATTCTCAGGTAACCATTGATATGCTTTTTCCCACAAACAAAATAACAATATTCTACTTTACTACTGATGGGTTAACTCTGCATGTAACATTTTCCTGTCTATAACAGAGGACTGTTTATACAATTCAGGATGTTTCTGCACATCTTTCCACGTTGTTCTCATGAAGCTTCAATACAAATCATGAATGGTGCTACAACTAGTACTGTGATCTTTGGCTGTTATATGACATTTGTAAGACACAGTTATGTTACAATTACTCCCACCAACTTGAACTGTATCATGTTTATGAAAACAAACAATTCCTTTTTGTGTAACAGGTAAGTACAGTGCCACTTTGTCCTGTGATCTCACAGAACCTGTATCAAAGTGTAAATATTCACAAGTCTCAATCTATCCCCAAGGGGACAGCATACATCGGAAGTCCTCCATATGATGTAGGTATGGCAGTACAAACACAGCAATTTAAAATGTTCATAGTCTGTACATGCACAGCGTCATGCCTAGGTATGTGTTGAAGTTTGGATGCCAATCTGTGGCCAGTTCATCACGTCTCACTATTTGTATCTGTGTAGTTATATGCAGGTAAGGTCCCAGCAAAAAGTAAAGTCACACAAACATGGTTAATAGGTGTATGATCAGTAGGACAGTAAACCAAATGTCTTTGGGGTTGCTTTGTATTGTTATACAGTCTGGCCGGGTGATTCTGTCTCTATGGTATATCAGCTACAACATGTAAATCAGACTTGATATCTTTACCAGTTTGAACAGGGTCAGGTGAACCCAGGGCGACTTTCGCAAACTTTACTGCAGTAGGCGTTGCCAACAGTACCTGGTACAGACCTTCCCACGTTGGACTCGCAGCTACTTTTTTGGATAACAGTGAAACACACAGGATACTGGAGTCAGCTATGCGTCCGGCTTCGCTTGCTCTTTATCTGTAAAAGAGTTTAACTGCAAAACAGTGTTATTGGTTAACAATCCTCTCATGTCACTTGCTAATGAGCCATCGACCTCCAGCTCTGCAGGCATGACAGCTTTCCACTGTGGCACATGATATGCCATTCCAAATACTACTTCGAAGGGGGTCAAACACTTTACATTTGGAACTGTTGTCATGCTCAGCAATGCTAGAGGTAGACAGCAAATGCAACTCGTCTGGGTGTCACCCATCAACCTCCTCAACTTATTTCTCGGGATCCCATTGTACCGCGCCACCAGTCATGCTGACTGTGGGTTGTACATGCAATTTTATTCAAAAAATCCCAAATAATCCGCCAGGTTGCTGGATTGTCTGGTTCACAAAATGTGTTCTATTGTCACTGTAGCTTCTTTACAGTATGCCAGATCTAGGGATACTTTATTTTACTGGGACCTTTGCCACTGCTGCTGCATTTCCTGGTTGGGAATGCTTCTACCCATTTTGATAATATATCTATAATCACTAAACAGTATTTCTTCCCTTCACATTTATTCAGCTGTATAAACTCCATACAAACAGTATAGCGGATATGGTGGTGTGTAAACTCACTCCCTTCGGTTTAAATGCTCCCTGTGCATGATGTTTACTGCAAATATGACACGCTGCTCATGATGTTTGTATGTGGTTCCTAATTCCGTATGTTAGGAATATTCTGTTAACCAACTGTACCATCCCCTGCTGAGACATGGCTCTACCCATGGCTCAACAAAGCCGCATATCTGAATACATTAGACGTTAATATTGGCTTTCTCACTGTGGATATGTACAGTCCGTCTTCAAGGATTGCTCCTCGTCATACCCACTTCTGCTTTTCTGCTTTTCGTAGTTGATGTTTGCATTGTTTCATTTCTACATCTAGAATGTCTGAGGATTGTCATTCCTCATTCAAAAGACACTTTCAACTGTGAGGCTGCTTGTTTTGCAGCTGCATCAGCTCGTGCCTTACCTTTCCTACTGTTATCCTGTTGCTTTGTATGAGCTGCACATTTACAATTAGCTACTTTTAGTGGGTAACTGAATGGAATCTAATAAATTCAAGATCAATTGCATGATTAATCGGTTTACCAGTGGATGTTATCATTCCCCTATTCTTCCACTGCTGCTCATAAACATGCACTGTAGAGACAACATACTGACTATCGGTATAAATGTCCACACATCAGTTTTTCGCTAGAGTACAAGCACGTTAAAGCTATCAATTCTGCTGCTTGAGCAGACACGTTATGCTGCAGGGTTGGGCTTCTACAATCTCATTATCAATAACTACTGCATAACCTACTTGATTCTTTCCTGTAGGACTCTTTCTACATGATCCGTACACATAAACTGTCACCTCTGCATCATCTAAGGGTATATCAGTGATATCCTGTCTGTGGAGTTATTTGCTCCATTTCATATAGGCAACTGTGTGGTGTGCCATACACAGGTGTCGGCGTGACGTTGATAGGTTTAATGTTGTACAACGTTCAATCACCATATGAGGTTGACTCGGGTATGGTCAAACAAGAAAGATGTCTAGCACGGGTCAGGAATGCTATTTTCTCTTGCAGCAGAATGATCGCAACTGCATGAGGCACTCTCACAGTGAGAGGGTGGAATAATAACATTGATGCGAGGCCTGTACTGCCATGGTGCTGCAACAACTGCCTGTACACAATGAGGCAGTGACCATGCCACAGTGTCCAAGTGGGATGAGTAGTAAGCTATGGCGTTGCTTACTGCCATGCTGTTGCGTCAAGACTGACGTCATATATCCCTGCTTACAATCTACAGTCTGAAAACATCTGTTATGATTATTTGGGAGACCTACAACAGATGTTGAAGCTATCAATCATTTTAGTCTGCAGAAAGCTGTTTCTGCTACTGGAATCCAGTGTAGTATATCTTGTGCTGCCATAGGTGTATTAAAGATTAAAGCAGACAATAGAGCAGATTCCAAAGCATTGTTTGGTAACCGACAAAGTGTTAGTCGGCCCAGGAAGGACATCATTCCCTTCTTGGTAGTTGGCTTGGGTGCTTGTGAAATTGCTGCCTTCCTATCGTCATGTAATGTTCTACCCTCCTTGGATACCACATATCCCAGGTACTTGACCTGTATTCTCTGTAGTTGCAATTTATGCTTGCTTAATTTATGTCCCTGTTCTGCTGAATATTTCAATAATGCTATTGTATCTTCCCTACATTGCTGCTGGGTAGGGGCCGCAAGCAGAATATCATCCGGGTGGAGTAAACACCGGAATGTTGCTAGCCATCTCCTGTGCGAATATCGTTGTACTTTCACAGTATCCCTGCGATAGCCGGGTATGGCTGTATCTGTTACCCTGAATGTAAATGCAAAACAATACGGACTATCTGGATGTATAGGTATTGAAAAGGAAGCATAGCTTATATGTACCACGGTAAGATACTTCTGTGGCGGGTTCATAGCATTCAATATAGTGTGTGGGTCTGGCACCATCGGTACCCTAGGTATTATTACATGATTTACAGCTTGTAAATCCTGTACCATCCGCCATTCCCCCTTTGCTTTTCTATCAGAGATACAGGGGTATTGCATGGTGAATAGTGATTACTTTGTGGATGGGGAATTCCCTCTGTGACTTTCCGGATATCTTCTGGTGTCCACGGTCTATACACTAAGGGAGTTGGGTCCTGGCCTTCCTGTCCTGCCTGAGGGTTCGGTACTTCAATTAATTGACAGATATCCTCACTCTGTTCTAGTGACTCTCTTACTTGAGTGTCCCTAGGTATTTTACGTGTTCGGGATGTGGTTTCAATAGCTTCTCTTACAATTGGTCGTTGTGATACCTCTGTTGCCACAGGATAATGTGGGGGGGACTAGCCTGCCCTCCCGCTTCATATCCTGGATGTGGTATCAGAGGGGGTGGAGGGGGGGTGGCCGTCGCTACTACTATATTATTATCTTCTTTGTCTATGTATGATGCTTTCGCAATTTTAGTCTACTGTTCCCTTCGGTTCACTACCTCAATCCACCTATGTGCTTGAGGGATACCCAATTGTCGCTGTTTTTTTAGCCTGCACATCTTAGGGTTGCCACCTTTTCAAATGCACAAAGTGGGACATTAGTGTTAGGAGCGGTATTTGCAGGGCAAAACATACCCACGGCCAGTACAAAGGACAGCAATTTACTTTTTGCCAGAATAGCAACTTATTCTTGTAGCATTTGAGTTGCTTATTCTGTTTATTATGATATTTTGGTGTTTCAGATATGAAATAACTGTTTTATGCTACCATTAAGAAAATATGAAATATTTTTGTCCTAAGATATCAGGACATTTGCCATTTGTTCAGTTTGTTTGCAGGACACAACTGGCCAAGAGGGACTGTCCCTCAAAGTGGGACAGGTGGTAACCCTAGAACATCTGCATCACATTTTCAGTGATTCCAATGTTTCATAAACGATATTTTGTCTAATATACCACCAATGTCATATTTATTACCCCATTTTGCAGAATATCTCACTTTATGTGCTCTCTGCAATTGCATATACTTCATCACCCGTCAAGCGGATCTCACGATCTCTTAGTGCACTAATCTCCCATGTCTCTACAACTGTTACGTAACCCTTCTCTCGTACCACGTGGTATCTCCTTCCCTGTATCCACTGTAGTGTCTACAATGACTATTTACTCTACTCTGTGTTCCCCTGATCTATGTCCAAATTTAAAACTACTTGGATTGGTCTTCGACCTGCTATCACAACTGTTAACAGAAACACAATGTAGCCTGGTCCCTGATCTACAACAGAGACAAAGAGGCAAACTCTCCTTACCTGAGCCTCCTGTTTATGACTGCACGTTTTCTTCTTGGGATCCAGTTTTCCGCTTTTCAGCCACAGATCAGACAGTGGACAGCCTCTTTACACACAACAATTCAGTCGGAGGTCTTTTCACTCAAGAAGAACCATTTAGGCAATTCTCCTGCAGATGTCTAACCACCCATGCACTCTGACCTGTAGCTTACCAAGGGAATTCGGCTAAGAAGGACCACAATCATCAAATAAGTTATTTAAACTTGAGGCTAGCAAAATCCATTGGGCTTTTTTCTAGGCGGCAATCCAATAACACAGGAAGCTCAGTTCACTTTTAGTAGTGTACAGGAGGCAAAAACTACAGTACAGGTATCGGGTTTTGTCTGACTCTGCTATACAGAAACAAGAATTTGTTTATATAATGTTTACAATCGGCACCAAGATTCCATCACTGGTCTATGACCTTCTGTATGCGAGGGTGCTTTGAGGTGATAGCACTAAGGTGCACTCCCAGCGGGGCCAACCTGGCGCACAGGCACCTGGTGTTACAGTGTCGCTTCTGCGTTGTGCTCTTTCAAGGACTGGACTGTTCCATTCACGTGGTCGGTTTGTTTCTTAATACGTTTCCTTTGTCTCTCTGGTAGCGAGTTTATACTCTATCTTCGATAGAGCTCGCAAAACCATCCTCCTCATTGGAAGGAGACTCTACATACGCATTTTGTTTTCTGTAACCCAGCAGATAATTAATGCTGAGAGACATAAATACCTGAACTTTGGTCTGCAGGGGTCAGGATTCGTTCTGCAGCTAAGCTTCACCAATTACATGCTAGTCGCTTTCTACCATATTACAATTCAATGCATTATATAGTATTTTGCTTCTAAACTAACTTCATATGTTTCTATTTTTCTTAACATCCATCCGCCATATGCATGTTGTTCCGTCCTTTACCTTGACCATGTGTGTTTGGCCGTCCGGCAACGCTACTCTCCACATGTGATGTCCCACCTTCCCCTTCTGTGCCTGTGGCACCCTGTTAGGACGTCCTGTTTGGTAGGCACATGTTCCGCTATATGTGTTTGACTTGTCTGCATAGCTAATCATCGGTGCGGTGGTTCAACATCCCGACTTGTCCACATGTGTACAGTTATGTGCACCGTGACGTGTGCAAGCCTATAGGGTTTGGACGGGTCCATACCACATGCTGCAGACACATTCACATGCAGCCATTTGCATAGCTGTACCTGAGGTGGGTTGGTGACATGTGGGGTACATATTTGCCCGCGTGGCACTGCCTAAAACAATACTTCTTACCACATTTCAGGTATGCCCATTGTGTGTAGGTGTGTAGCTGCACAAGGCTGCTAGCGGGGTTTGGGTGCACAGGCTACATGGGTGGGACTTACATGCTATAATGGGGCTATTGTGTATTACATTTGCATGCATGGGTTCTGCTTCTGGATATTACCTTAGACATCGCCGTCCTGTGTATGCGAGAAACACGTTGCTGGGTGTGGTACATGTTGCTATGCACATGTTTCCCTCTGTTTAGGGTATCTTGGTTCCTTCCTGTTGTTATGTCGAAAAGCTACCCGGCTGTGTACTCTCACTACTGCTTGTGACCATTATGGTTGCCACCTTTTCCAATGCCCATAGTGGGACATCTTTTGTGGAAACATCGGATTTTGTAGGACAACACATACCCACAGCAAGTAGAGATGACAGAACTTCACTTTTTGCCATAACATACGCTTATACTGTTAGCATTTGGATTCGTTATTCAGTTTCTTATGCCATGTATGTGTTTCATATACAAAATATATGTTTTATGCTACTATTACAGGTATATTGAGGGAATATTTTTTTCCGGGAAAACTCAGGACATTTGCCATTTTTTGATTTTTTTGGCGGGACACAACTGTCAAATGAGGGACTGTCCCTAGCAAAGTGGGACAGTTGGTAACCCTGGTGACCATGCCCATGTCGCTACTGGGGGTTTCCACCTTTTCCCAAAAGGCCAAGGTGGGACATTTTGGGACTCACATCAGATTTTACAGGCCGACACATACCCACGGTCATTACAAAGCATAGAACTTAAATTGTTTGCCTAAATAAAAGCTTATTTTGTAGCAGTTTGGTTGCTTATTCTGTTTCTTGTGACATTTAGGTATTTTAGTTACGGAAATAACATTTATGCAACCATTACATTAAATATGGGATATAATTATGTCCTACAATCTTAGCACATTTGCCGTTTTAATATTTTTATCGGGACACAACTGCCCATAGAGGACTGCCCCCAAAGTGGGACAGGTGGTAACCTTAGTCGCTACTCCTATGTCGTCGGCTGACATGCTGCGACACCTTCTCTGGGTATGTGACAGTGCATTGCGGGGGAACCCCGGGGATTATTTTTTTTTTTGGTATTTTTCCCCTTTGG